>NW_024582543.1:672172-862172 GCF_018398535.1 Haplochromis burtoni
AGGAAAGGAAAGGAAAGGAAAGGAAAGGAAAGGAAAGGAAAGGAAAGGAAAGGAAAGGAAAGGAAAGGAAAGGAAAGGAAAGGAAAGGAAAGATAAATATCTTTAAAGGAAGATTTGGGATCTAATCGTTAGAAGAAGAGACTGTCTCTGACCTAAAAAGTTACTGAAGCAGGGAGACAGTGTCCTCCCAGGCAAATATTTTAGATATTATAGCATTCCCCAACCAACAAGGTCAAGGTCAACTTTATTTATATATCACATTGCCAAAAGTCCATGCTGCACAAAGTGGAGCATGGAAATAGCATCACAGATGTAAAACAGACAATTATCTTTGGATCTTCACTACTTCAATAAAATTAAAGCTCTTTTAACCCAAATGGGCCCCACACTTTCAACCTGGAGCACTAATTTAATTTTGGCATAGTTATCCCATATCTATATGATAGTTCACTGAAAATCATCCCAAAGGTAGATCTGTGCTTTATCCCGTCATTCCAGCTGCTCTTAGGTAGCAATAAGTCAAAGGTGCTTTTTATTGAAGTGAGACTGAAGAGATTTAGTGCACAGTAGATCAGCTTGTTGAGTCTTTTCTGAAAGACTGACTGGTAGTATGAAGGCAGCTCACATAAAAGCTTATTCTATCCCACTCGGGATGTTTTTTTGGACAAAGCATCAAGGCTTACCATTCAAGATGTTTAATATCAGCGAGAGCACAGGGCCGCTAGCGGGGGCATTGGGAACAACCATGGTGTACTCCCCCACGTTCACCCTTAGAGGGTTCTCATCCAAGACAGGCGTATAATCCTGCAGATCCTCCATTGTGATGATGCCGCCTAAACAGATTGACAAACACTGTGAACACACACTTGGACAGAACTGCTGCGTTGCACAAATCCTCTTTATCGTGAAAATTAGATGTGCATAGAGGTGTATGTAGCTATTTAAAGACTAAATATAAAGACTTTTTATGGAAACTGCGTATATCGGGTTTTCTAGGTACAGAAACATGATTTTAATTGCAGAAACTGCTGTTCTCATAAGTCTAACCCTTTGACTGTAAATCTCAAAACTGGGAAGATAGTTGCGACTATCAGCACAGGAGAACTGAACGTTTGCTGCCAGACTCAAATCAGTTCAGTCCTGATGTTAAGTGCTGGTGAATTTCTATATATGTGACTCCAACTCATCTGTTTTCTCGTTCAATTAAAATGTCTGCTTATTAGTGTTAAAAACTATACTTTGTAAAATAAAAATAGTACCTGCTGCCTGGATATCTGCCACAAGCTTCTGAGCCAATTCTCCCTTGTAAAAAGCATCAGGACCCTCTTCGGCTATTTTTCTATAGGTTTCCGCGAGCTTGGTAAATTTAACGGTTTCATTTTCTTTTAGGACGTCGCTTTTCTCCCCGCAAAAAACTTGACTGAAAGAAGAGAAGATGATTTACAATGGCTTTAGTCACTGTCTAAATAATATCACAGTTTTTATGGGGATAGTTCCCTTCTTCTCACCACAAGGTTGGGTCCTGCATGATGGTTTGCTTATTACTAGACAAAGCTGAGGCAAGTGCCTTTCCCAAAGGAAATCCTTTCTCTGCAAGTTCAATGCTTGGCATAAACAAGTCTTTCCAAGGCAGTTTTCCATGTCGCTGATGTGCCATCTGGTAACCTCGAATCTCCCCTGGCACAGCAATCGCCAACCCTCCTAATAACAATGAGGATCAGGCACAAGGAAGTCTTAAAGATTTTATTTTGGTGCACTGAAGCTCTTTAGAGGTTTTTTAAAATAATTTTTAATCTAAATGATTGTTTAATTATTTATTTCACAAGCAAATCTTTAAGAAATTACACTCTCTGACACTGATCACCCCTTTCTCCATCACAATCACAAAGTCATCAGCTTCCCTCAGTTTGTTGCCATGTCAGATAGTGCTGGTTAAACATTACCTTTCTGGGATAGATCTGTACTGTTCCCAAACATGTTTTCTGTTGCGTTGCGTGGTGCCGTCTCCCTGGCATCAATGGTCTCAACTCTCCCTGTGCAGGTCAGGAAAAGCATTTAGGGGCCCAATGAAGTGGAAGCTTTATGGGTTTGTTGTGTTAGTGACAAAGTATAAGAACAGAGTATTTGAAGTAAAATGCATTTAAGACGGAGGGTGTACCAGTCTTTGCATTATAGATGGTGAAGAAAAGTCCTCCTCCGATACCCATACTATGAGCATTCATCAGTCCAACACACAAAAAAGCAGCTATAGCAGCATCTACTGCAGAGCCCCCTCTCTTCAGCATGTCCCTGAGGTTTGAAATAAAAAGGAGACAAAGTGGGAAGGGAAAGTGCTGGAAGTTTTACAGTTAAGATCCTCCGAAGTATCTTGTGGACAGATCTTACCTGCCAATCTCTGAACATGGTCCAGCGTCTGCTGCCACAGCTGCCTTAGAGTACCCCCTCTCACTTTTTGTCCCCCTTCTCCCCACACCAAAGTAGACGCCCACAAAAGTAGCAGCTGCTGCCAGCAGCAGTATTGTCAGTGCCACAATTATTGTCTTCTTTTTCATTTTTATACCTCAAACACAACAAATAATTTCTTTAATACCTCAGAAGACTTGGCTTGTATTTTAAAAGTTGCAATGTTGAGCTAAAACAAAGCAGCAGGAACATGCAAAACACTGAGATTATACATCCTCTGACAGACATACAATACATGTTTAAATACTTTGTGCAATGTGAAACCAAACACGACTGCTCGCACCTGTACCAGCTACATAAAGAGGTTGTAGATGAAATTAATTCAGCAGAGAGAAAACTAAAAATATATATCATGTCCAGTGGCTTGGGTAAATAATTTAGAAATTTAGTCATCATTATACAGCTACGCTCATCATGTATTCCCATTTGATCCAGGTCAGCAATGCCAGTTTGAGGAAAAGATTTGTAGATTTGATAAGTCTGAGGCACAAGATTTCCAACGTTGTGTAATATTAACATAACCACAGTAAGAGCCCTAAGAGAATCCATTTCTAATACTTCCCTGAAAAAACGTCTTGGAAATTGTAGCCTGCAAAGCTTCACTACACGAATAAAACCAGAGAATGTGACGGGAAAGCAAATTAATAGCTGCGCAGCACATTTAATATTAGTGCACATCAGTATAAACTGACTAGTTATACAAAGCTGTCGTCTGTTTTCACACCTCACACACAAAATAACTTCAATAAACTGAAAACGGCCCCGTTCTTCAATTTAAATTGAACATTTTGCTTTCACAGATATGAATCAATGACCTCTCTTACTTCAGTTCCTCTCGGGGTCTCAGCAGCAGGCTGCACGCTGTGCCACGGTCTGCAGGAGTTGAACGGTAAAAGGCTCACTCAAGGTCTCGATGTGTGATTGTCACAGAGTAGTTAAACTTTAAACCATCCCACCATAAAACACCATACTTGTGTTTTTGATTGGGGTGAAAGATGCAGGCAGACGAAAGTATAGAAAATGAAAGAAAAAAAAAACCTTAGACAGCTGCTTTCAAATAATTAGTTTTCTGTATTCAAGCAACTTTCTAATATCCACAGACAACTGCACAACCCTGGAGCTGAGAGTAAGAAATAATCGCCAGATGAAAGGCTCTTTATCTGTGGTAATACTTTATCTGTGAAAAAGATTAACCAGCAGTAGCCTCAGTTTGCTGATGGTTCACTTTAAATAAATGCCAAACGTTTTATAGTTAACACAGGACCTGTTTCCTTCTCTTAAGTAACGCAGCGCCTGCAGGAATGTCATTGAGTTTTTTTTCTTTCTATGACTTCACACAAAACCTAATATTTAGGTTTTTAAATAAAGTGCCTTCTCATCGGAAAAGTGAAGGCTTTCTCGGCTGCGAGGGAGAAGATCTGCCATGAGGCGAGGAAACAAACTCTCTGAACAAACTGCAGGAGAACCATGTGAACGAGTGCAAAGCTGACTGAGGAAGGTCAGTTAAGTAAGCATTCAGGCCGAAAGCAGCAGGGACACGATGGATTACCTTCTTATGTAAGAAAAATTGTGTATGTTTCTGTTCTGTGTCCTGTGTACTGTTTGTTTGTATATGTGTCTTTTTGGCTGCTGTTACAACCAAATTTCCCCTTGTGGGACAATTAAAGGATTATTCTATTCTATTCTATTCTATTCTTATTTTTGACTGATTTGAACCTCAAAACTTGAATCAATCCAGGAACATCTTTACTTTAGCAAAGACACTTCTAATAACTGAATTAAAATATGGTGCACCTGGTGTTGAATTATGCTAAACTATGGGTTTTACATTCAAATACGTCCTTGTTTAAAAACCAAGGATTTTTTGTTAGAAAGTCTACCCACATACATGGGTTTTTGCAGTTTTTATGTGAGCAATAAACTGCATGATTGCCAGATGTAGCTAAAAAGATAGGCTTTTTAATTTATGATAAAATGACAAACTCATATATGCAAATTGATATATTTTTTATATATGTATTTATATTTCGGATGTCTATTTAGTATATTTGTGTGGATTTCTTAAATAAGCACTCCAGTTTTTTGTTTTTTGCTTTTTTAATTGAATTTTCTGGTAATTATTTAATGGTTCGGGCTTCACTGGGTTAAATTCTGTGTAAGCTTTCAGTGTAGCTCATCACAGAAAACACACACAGGTGGAAATGAGTGATGTAGCAGCTCCAACCTATTATAGAATAGAATCAAACAGAATGTGCTTTTTACTGATAAGAGGCTGATTCGTTTAAACTGCTGAATTTGATTAATCTGAATCTTTCCCCAGAGAGCAGGGCAAAGAATCAGTGATGTCCGGGTGGGTGTGATCCATTATTATACACATGGCTTTCCACTGGAGTCAGGGTGTCGCGCTGACCACCACCTGCCCTCACCAGCTATGCAGCTGGCGAACCACACCACGCAGCAGAGGGTCCGAAGGCTCTCTGCTGTTGAATGATAGAAGCTGCTCAGCAGGTAGCAAGGGAGGTGAACATGTTTTAGCTTCCTCAGGAAGCAAACGCCTCAGCTGGGCCTTCCCCACCTGACAGGAGATCCGTGGTTCAAATGAGGTCAACCTAAATGTGAACACCAAGGTAACTAAAACTATCTACCTGCTCTACTTCTTGAAGTCCACAATCATTTCCGTGGTTTTTGTAGTGTTTAAATCCAAATGATTGTGATAGCAATAACCTGTGAGAGGCCTGACCTGCTCCCTGTAGGTGGTTTTGTTATTATGTAGAGTTGTTCACCTCAACTAAAATAATGTTTCATTCCATCCTAATGCTGGGGTTTGTTTTTAAGGATATCAGAGGCCAGATTGAGATGGTTTGCAGGATGGCTCTGGTCATTTAGCTGTATTTTCCCTATGTGTGTTTTAAATTCTGGATCCCTTGTCCCATGTGGCCCTGTGGAGAGCATCTTCACACAGAACATCACCTCCTGGTGTGGGAATAGCTGTGTTCAAGACTGAAAAGCTCTTCAGAGAGTGATCCGTGCGACAGAACGCTGCTGCAGGTCTCGTCCCATCCCAGTGACGAACTGTTTCGACTTCTGCAATCAGGCAGAAGTTTCCACACTATCAGGGCAAAAACAGAGAGACTCAAGAGGAGCTCCCACTCCCACTTCCCTCATAACATCACCCAAAGTGACGGAAACAGGACATTATATCATATTCTTGTCACGTCCCAGAACTTTTACTGTCATGTTTCATATCATATCTGATTTATTATTACATCACACACTGGTTCACTGATCATACTGCTTCACTACTATTTATATTACTCTGGTCACTCTATTTAATTATCCTGTTAAAATACTCTGTTTACATTACTCTGGTCACTTTGTTTTCTCTGCTTTCATTGCTCTGTCAATACATTGTTGTGCTAATATGGCACAAAGCACTTTAACATTAAGTTCGCACATTGTACTTTTTTCAGATTTAAATTAAAAATTTCCAGATTTAATTTTAATTTAAATGTACTTTTTTTTTAATATAATGTCTTGCACAGTCAAAGGAGCAGTTCAGGACACATTTGACTGTGTGTTGTACTTGTATCACTATGCATGTGACGAATAACGAATCTTGAATCTGTGGAGCCGCAGCTATCAAAGCACTCAAAAATCCAATTTAGGCATTTAAGGAACACAGACCTTTGAATTGCCAAACAAAACAATTATAGTCTTCTTCTTCTTTACTAATTTGTCCCCATCACTTTGCTTCTGCTGTGACATCACCAACAGACAGCATTGATGCTTTCATAGCTGTAACCCTCAGGCTGTACTAAATATTCAGAGTTAGGTGCATTGCTCCATGTCAGACGAAAGAGAACAGCAGAAAAATGGTGCCTTCATAATGCAACAAAACATTGAAGAGATGGGATATTGTTCTTTCCTTTTCACAAGAACAATGAAGCTGTAGATTTCTCCTCAGGCTCCACCCAACTGACAGCCATCCGCCAGACAGATTTTTTTTAAAGTTTGGTTTAATGGCGTCTTTAATAAAAGATGTTATTGCAGAACTGTGGGTGAGTCAGATTACTCTAAAATACAAATTGCACTCCAAGTTTTCTAGTTTGGTTCCACCAGACTGGTTGTGGAGTTTCTGTTATGGACTTTGCATTGTTCAACCTGTGGCCTGCATGGGTTTTATTAGCATGATTAAAGTTCAAGGAGTAATTTCAATATACAGTGAAACATAATCAGAATCAATCTGAATCTAACCACGTAATCAGGGATTAATCAAGCAGTTCTTGTCAATCTAAATGTCATTATTTTTTCTGATTGTGTAACTTAGATGACATTTTATTAGTTATTGCCCAGCCCTGTGAGGATGAAGACTAGATATGGAGTCTTCATTCATATAGTGTGTAATTTTTATCTAAAGGCAGCTATGTCTGTGTCATGGTCAGTTTTGAGTTTGTCGGAGGTTTGGGGATTTTTTTTTTTTTTACATTCTTTTTTGGGTATTTTTAAATTATTGTGGAGTTTAGTTCTGCCTGAGAGTCTTACATCTGGGTCCTTTTCTGCCTTGCCTCACACACCATTTTATGACAGTCTGGCATACAAAAGCATATAAGGAGCTCATGGCAAAGCCTGACCCCAAACCATCTATGTGGTGGTGGTGCAGCACAGGTTGGTAAATCAGTTCCTATGTTGCATGCAGGTATGTTGAACCATTGAGACACGTCAGCTAAGAAGCATGAGTGTGGCTAGGAAGGTAAAGGAATGCCTCACTCCACCGCCATAAAGAGCAGTGAGCAAAGTGAGCCACAGGTGTTCTCGCAGCACGCTAATGATTCTCCTTGAATTTAAATGTTAGCCCACGTCTCATAAACCACACGGTGACTGTGGTGTCCCTCAAGCAGAACAGAGAGAATGAGGAATCCAGGAGATGGAGCTGCAGATCATTAAAGATTTTTTTCCATACACCTGCTGCTCCTGGAGTAGGCCTCCGCCTGTGAGCGCCGACACATCCTGCAGCACAGCATCCCAAAGGCTCTGCATCAGTTTGGAGACACAAGGGCAGATGAAAGGTGAGATCCACAGTAAACAAAGAGTTCGATTTCGTTCTAAAAGTCCACTTGCGTCTCTCTTCAAGGATCTGTATAAGATTAGTATGACTCTTCAGTACTGCTACAGTAAGTCAGAAATTATAAGCTTTCTAATTACCCACTTCAGTTTTAGAAAAAAGGTCTAGATTAATAAACTAATTTCTGTGTTGTTGTTACTCTTGTGTTTAGAGAAAGTGGCTGTTACCTGCTGCCATAGGCCATAATGATGGTGTCAAGGCAGAATTAAATGCAAGATGAAGGGGGGACAACCCCTCTAAATTAGATGCTTGACAGGGGTTATACTAGGTTTCCATACAAGGAAAGAAAACATGTATGTAGGTTCTCAGTCATCCAGGTCATGGTAATCTAAGGAGCTGACGTTCCCTGACATTGTTCCCTGACATTCAAACACAGCTGTTCAAACTACATGTCAGTGAAAAAGGATTTTTTTTACCTCTAGCCTCACTCAGCCTCACAGGTGGGTTCTCCAGTTCCACTTTCACAACTGCACCTAAATACTTTTGAGGTGGAGGGTTGTTAAACAACGTTAAAGGAAAGTTAAAGTTAAAAGAACGAGATTTAAGGGCCCACCAGCAATCTGGCAGTACTCGTCACCGGTGCATGACAGAGGGCACATCCAAAGGTCTCCACGATCCATTTTTGTAGTGACGGCCCATGAACTGTTCAAACAAGGATTCGCTGTTGGGACATGGAACTTCTTTGAGGCGATCTTTGTAAAGGGTGCACTGGGTGGTGTGGGAGGAGCCCTAAAGAGGAAGGCTGACAGTCTGGTCAGCAAAGGGACAGACATTCCTGATGCTACAGAACTGTTTGCTGTGTTACAAAAGACAGAAATGGTAATCAGGTTGTTTTTTGCCAATGATGATGCAGTAGAGAAAGCAGTTCAGGAGATGCCCAAAGATGTGCCATCAATTCAATCCACTATGAGGATACATCAGGCAGTGACCATTGCCCAGGCAAAACTGACATGCAGGGATGTCGGGTGCACACTAAATTCTGATCTGTGAGTGCTTTAATGCAAAGCATTTCACACTCAATCATTAACAGATAGCACCCAAAGCCACAGATATTCTGTGGCAAAGTCCTGAAGTTGTTGGCGAATGGTGTGTGGTAAAGTAGTGGTGACCTCCAACCAGGTGTCATCACAGATACACATGTTGAGGTGCATAAACAAAACTGGGGTCATCCCACCACTGAAGCCAGTCACAGCCTGCTATATGGAAATTGAAAAAGAGGTCCAAACTAGAGAGGGACTCTTAGAAAAGGTTACATAAGTTTGTTTTCACACACACTCACACACACACTGACATGCACACATTCTCAGGACATGTTCAATCCTGTTACTTTGCTTTGTTTCTGCAATTATGTCGCTTAATAAATACGATGAACTTGAGGTTTGTGTCAACTTGAACTGATAAATGTACCTTTGGATCTTTAAAAAACACAGTTTCTGTGTGTACATAAGGATTTTTGGTCACAAATATCAGTTATTTGACTTTCTTGACTTTTCTTGGAAAGTCAGTGGAATTCGTCCATGTTTTAAACATGTTTTTTGAGTTTTGATAACAGGACTGAAAAAAATGCAAGCATCTTTGGCTTACAAGGCTTGTTAAACTTGTTAACATGACAGCATTACACAGTTGCTGCAGATTTATCAGCTCTACGTCCATGATGTGAGTCTCCTGTTCCAACACATCCCAAAGGTGCTCTATTGGACTGAAATCGTGTGACTGTGGAGGACATTTGAGAGGACATTTAAGAAACCAATCTCAGATAATCCAAGATTTGTGATGTGGTGCATCACCCCGCTGAAAGCACCCATCAGAAGATGGGTACACTGTGGTCATAAAGAGACATGGTCAGCAACAATACTCAGCCAGACTGTGGCATTTAAACGATGCTCAGTTGGTTCTAAGGGACCTAAAAAAATGCCAAGAAAATATCCTCACACTGTTACACCACCAGCAGCCTAAACTGCTGGCACTAGCCCAGATAGATCCATGCTTTTTTTTTTCAAAGTCTGATTCCTGCCATTGTAATGTCACGGTGGAAATAAATGCCCATCAGACCAGGCAACATTTTTCCAATCTCCTGTTGTCCAATTTTGGTGAACCTGTGCAGATTATGACATTTATTTTACTGTTTTTAGCTTATAGAAGTGCTGATCAGTGTGGTCTTCTGCTGTTTTAGCCCATCTGCTACAAGATCCAGTGTGCATTTAAAGATGCACTTCTGCGTACCTTTGTCATAATGAGTATGTATTTGACCTACTGTTGCTTTCCTATCAGCTCAAAGCAGTGTGACAATTTTCCTCTGACCTCTGACATCAGCAAGGCATTTTCACCCACAAAACGGCTGATCACTGGATATATTGTTTTTCAGACCATTCTCTGTAAACCCTATTGATGACTGAGTGGGAAAATCCCAATATGACAGTCTGACTGACACCAACAGCCATGACACGTTCAGTCAAGTCACGTAGGTCACGTTTCTGGCCCACTCTGATGCTCACTTTGAACATTAACAGGTCGTGATTGTATATTTAAGTTGAACATGTGTACCTAACAAAGTGGCCAGTGAGTGTAAATACCACTGAAGGCAGGTGACCCATACAGACGCCCCAAATCTCAATAAACAGACGCATCAAAGCATCATGTTGTGATAACAAATTTCACCAAACTGACAAAAACTCAAACTAAACATATTTTCTGGATGCTTTTATTTTTATTCACTTTATTCACACCCAGTTTCAGATTGTAGTTCAGCTTTAGCCAACTCTAATAGCTATGCAAGAAAACTCAGCTGAGTGTTTTCCTGCACTCTCAAGCTGTGCAGCGAGTACCGATCTGATTGGCTGAGAAGAAACACCATCCCCGAGTAAAGCGAGGGATGCCAGAGTGCTTAGGCAGTGCATGGACAGATGCAGACTGAGAGAAGACGGCGGCGAAACCAGCCGCACATTTACGGTGGCGATGCTGTGCGGTTGGTTAGTAGCCTTCAAACTTTGAGGCACTATTTTATGCATCTCCTCACATTTCAAGTTAAGTGTGATGTTTTGGCTGCACGCTGAAAATTCGCTCTCCGCACCAACAGTGACACATCCTCCCAGGAGTGATGGGCTCTAAGTTGACCAGACAGAGAAGTCTCGATTTTGATAGCAAATTGTCAAAAAGGAGACGCCAGAGGAATGATATTCCTGGAGAGAGCGAGAGGAGTGGCGGCAGGAGCGGAGACTTCTTGTTTACCTCCCTGATGCTCAAGTCCGACAAGCTTCCAGGGATGCTGCGGAAAACCAACCACAGCCCATATGTCAGGCGGGTGGCTTGGGTCCGGGAAATCCAGAGGCTTCTCCGAGAGCAGAAGATGGAGCAAGCGGCCGAAGTGCTGAAAGTGCTGAGAAAGGCAAGAGACCGAGCTTATTTTAATCATGCATGCGCTTACTGTGGAAGCTTGGGGGAGGGGGGACTACTTTATTCCTAGTGTACCTGAAACTTTGTGACTAAAGGATGGAGGGTGGTTTTTAAGCAACTGGCCTTCTTAAATCGCTAGGAAGCTGGTTTCGCGTGAAACTGTGTGCTTAATGTTTGAACCATCCACAAGTGCATTTGTAAAATTCTGTAGTTCAGTTTTTGCATGTCTGCTAAAACCTGGTCACGTCTAACAGAACATTCACTAAAAGCAGAAGTTCAGCATAATAATCACACCCCAGCTAGTAATAGCCTTTGGCCATCAGCGTTTCTGATTTCTAAAATCCTGTGCAACTTCTCCTCAAATGAAGGCATGCTGAATAGTTCCATAAAGTCTGTTTCTTTGGTTAAATTCTGGTCCAATCAAACATTATTATACTATGAGTAATGATTTTATTTTGTTGTTGTTGTACGGCATTTCTTAACACATTGTTGCAGAGCTCTTCACAATTACAAAAAAACACATTAAAGATAAGTATACACAACCCATCATGCAAACACACAGGCACACACAATCTTTTGATTGTGTTTTTTCATAAAGGCATAGTTCCGTGCATCCATTCGGTTTGAGTTATATCACAAAAATACTGGATGAAAGATTAGAGAAACATATGAAACCACAGAAATTAGTTCTCAGTAGTTATTTAAAACACACCCACTTATTCAGCTTACCTGATAAACTGAGGGGGCTGTTGTACTACAACCTCAAGAGAGTTTACAATAAAGTCAAAAAGATTTCAAATTAGAGCTTGGGTCAGTATAAAGACTGCTCAGATGGCCGGAGCCTGGAGCCTGGCCATACAAGGCTATAAAGGCTTTATATGAAATTAGTAACACTTTGAAATGAATTCACAAATTTCACTGGATGTCAGTGAAAGGGAAGCCAGGATAAGAAGGGTGGTGGCCATGTTTTTTGTGAGCAGCTGCAATTCTGGATGAGCTGATGATGGGCTAAGCGGGACTGAGGGACGCACATAAAATGTGAGAGATGAGAGAAAATTAAAGTGCGTACTAAAAGCTCTAAATTATGGGTGGGTCTAAATGATCTGTGTTTGATTTATGCATTGTTTTTTGGTTGAACGAAATAGGTTTGAATGAGCTTAGAAATGTGAGATTAAAAATTCAGATGCTGGTGAAATATTAAGATTCAGATGATGAAGATGGAGATGATAAACTCAGGCTCAATATTTTTATCAGCCTTTTATATTAACACTGAAAGTGTGAGTAGGCAGACTTAAGAACCTGGGGTGACTCTGTTTACCAGTCAAGTTTATAGAGTATACAAAGCCTGTATATAATGTAAATGAATGGCATGTCTGTTCACTGTTTTCATTGTTAAGAAGGCTTAAGAAGCAGTTTATCCAAAAGTCTTGGAGGTTATAATACACCATTGTTAAAAATAGCTCTAATCAGTCCCCGATCGAAACACCTTTCTTTCCCCAGCTTCATAGCTCTGAAATAATATACAGGTCTAGGGTAAGGGAAGCCTTTCTTCTCTCATCTGTTACACATTGCTGTGTGTTGCCATCTCTGGGTTAATCCTTGCTCTAGATTTATACAAACTAGAGAAATAAGAAAAAATAAATATTTTTCAAGCTTGAAGCCTGAGCTTCCTGCTGCCTTCTGTTAGCTGTGATCAAAGGGAACAGTTCTGAAGTTCAGACAAAAGCAGTTTTGATCAAGAGGGCCTCCTGTCATGAAAAGTCCCTGCCCATCTGTAGGGTGCTGTAGAATAAATTATACAGATGTGTGCAGATTAAAGCAGGAAACAATGCCGATGGGAAGCTCTCAAAAGTCTGAATTAAAGACAGATTTATGGGTATCCTTCTGCTAAAACCAATAGCAGAGCACAAAATAGGATGAATTGTTAAGCTTCATACACTATTTGCATGAAGCAGGAGGAAAGTGACTCATACATATTCCTTTAAGACTTCAAAGTGTCTATGTTTATTAAAGCAGACCTACAGTCAGTCATTTCTTTTTATTTTTTTAAAGGATTTTAAAGATCAACATGTAGATTTGTTGGTCGTGTGCAGGGGCTGCTTTCTCCATAGCTCGGCATTTAAACTGCTCACGAAGCACGAATAGTCTCTCCATCACTCAGTGAGGTGAAGCCAGAGCACTGCTACGTTGTTGGGGCTGAAGCCAAGTGTCTGACTAATAATACTTCAAGACTGGAGGGAAAAAAAACTGCCAGTTGATCTCCTGTTGTTGTTCTCTAGCAGTAAAGCAGCTTTTCCTCTCAGGGACGGATGGTTTTGGAGATAATCACCTCGAAGTGATGGATGCTGGAACAAGTGTCTTTCACATCGAGGAAGTCGTTTCAAAGAGGAACGAATAACATCGGCCCCCACATGATATCTCTGCGGTAGATCTGCCTTCTGGGCCATTAAGTTAATTAGTTTGGGATCTTCTAGATATTTATTAGCAAACAAAGAATCAGCAAATACTGATATTAATTACCAATATGTAGCTATGGAGAAAACAGTAATTAAACTGCTCCACATTATTGTATGTGACCTTTTTAAAGATTAAGATTAGTTGTCAGAAGCACACTTATTTTATTAACTGGAAAAACATCCTAAATAACAGTGGGCTAGAAATGGATATAAAAAAAATACATGGAAATACGGCATATAAAGCAAAAACATAATTTGTACAATTCTAACAAGCTTGAAAGTCAATATTTGGTATGACCACCTTTAATTTTTCAACACAGCCTAAACTCTCTTAGACAAGTTTTCTTGTCATTTGTTTAAGTTGTCTTCAGGAATAGTTCTCCAGGCTTCTTGAAGGATATTCAAAGCTCTTATTTGGATGTTGCCGGACTTTTGTTTCGCTCTCTGTCAAGATGATCCCACACTGCTTCAGTAATAATCAGACTCGGGGAGGCCAATCTATGACTGATAACATTCTGCTGTTTGTTCTTCATTGGCAGTGTGCTTCAGATCACTGCTGATAAATGCACCGGATCCTTTCCCAGTGGTATTGCATGAAGAGTCAAAATCTGACTCTAGTTTTCTACATTCAAAATTGATCAATTTTGACAAGATCTCTGACACCACTGGTTGAAATCCAGCCCCAAAACATGACAGAGCCTCCGCTGTGTTACACAGATGGCTGTAGATACATCACTGTTGTACCTCAATGTAAACTGACGATGATTTAAACCAGAAATTTAACATTTGGATTCATCGTTTCATAAAACATCTTGCCACCAATTTTTAGTCCAGTTTTTGTAATTTTCATCCCGTTCTTTAAGAATGGCTTGTTGACAGCCAGCCTTCCACTAAAACCGTTTTGATGCGGGTTCAGTGAGCAGTAGATGGATCAGCTGAAGGGTCAGATGCATCTCTCGGGTCCTGTGTCTGATCTCTACAGGATTTTTCCTATTTCTTAATTAGATGACTTTCAAATCTTTTTTAGACCTGCCACTTCTTCTTTTGTTCACCACTTGTCCGGTTTCCTTTTTTAAGACACGCTACGTCAAGTTTTTGGCTCTTTGGGAATCACCTCGTTGGTCTAAAAAAGCTATTTTATGCCTGCTAACTGTGTTATCTTTGGCAATTTTTGGATATCCAAGTAAAGAAGTGGAGACATGGTGTGTTTTGCTGCTGGTAAGAAAATTTGGCTCTTTGCTAAGTTGTCTGTTATGCATAGACACAATACCAGTTATTCAGTTGACTTAAAAGCCTTTTAATGATTGAATAAGTCAGAGGTTGGTGGTCAGTGGCTTAAAAGGAAAAAAACTCTGAAATTGGTCAGGTGAAAGGACTGGACTGAAAATGAGTGAAAACATAGTCAGTGTCCACTGTTAAAGTTTAAAATGCCCTGAGAAAGCTTGGAAAACTATTCCTCAAGACCACTTAAAAATTACAACAGCCTGGCTCCTTGGAATTAAAATATAAAAGAAAATCAACTTGCCTTAAGTTTGTTAATATGGTAATAACAGTATAACTGGATTGCAGCCAAGATGCAACCCTCTTAATGGCAGCATTCTTGCTTATGTACATGCGAGGTAATGTTTTAATAGTCTAAATAAAAGCTTCACACTGAATCACGTCGGGGGGCTGCTTTGAATGGATTTTACAGTGTGACTGGTCCTAACGCTGATGAGTTAGCAGCTAACAGAGCTCTGATTAGAAAATCAATTATTTACATGTGTAGGCTATTTATTGCCAATCATTTTCAGTCAGCCAAATTAGATAGATAAGATAGATAACTCTTTATTGTCATTACACAGTCATACCTAGTACAATAGTACAACGAAATTGGTGCCACGTCGGCACCAAGCACAACACAACAAAACACAACACCACAACACAACACAGTAACTTTAAAGTGTTTTTTTAAGTGCAAGAAAGGTATGAGCAAAAAAATGAATGACTTAATAAATAAAAGAATAAGTGAATGCTTATTGTACATTGTTTTTATTGCACACCAAAAAAGTCAAGGGAGGTAGCCATTCAGGTCAGCTGTTAGCACTGATTAGTATCTAACTGTTACTGTAACTGTTGTAAAAGCTGTCCTTGAGTGTGTTTGTTTGTGACCTCAGCAACCTAAATCTCCTGCCAGACGGCAGCAGCTTAAACATGCTGCGTGCCCTCTTGAGACAGCGAGTGCTGTACGGGTCCTTCAGGGAGGGAAGAGGATGTCCAATGATTTTTTGGGCCATATTAATGACCCTCTGAAGTGCCTTTTTGTGTGCTGAAGAATTATACAGAGATGCAGTATCTCAGCACACTTTAACTTGAGCAACAGTAGAGGACGATCAGCAGCTCCCTCTTCAGGTCCATTTTTCTGAGGATTCTCACAAAAATGGAGACGCTGTTGGGCCTTCTTTACAACCGTCGAAGTGTTTGAGCTCCATTGGATGTCTGTGTCTATGTGCATACCCATTAAGGACACCCTTTCTACACACTTCCCGTAATGCTGAAGGGCTGCAACAGGGACTTCCTCCTTCTGAAGTCGACTACCAGTTCTTTTGTCTTGGTGATATTGAGGTCCAAGTTATTGTCTACACACCAATCCGACAGCCTCTGAACCTCAGCTCTGTATGCTGTCTCGTCGCCCCCAGAGATGAGCTCCACCATCATCTGCGAACTTAATAACTGCGTTGACTGGGTGCTGATACAGTCATGTGTGTACAGAGTGCACTGTAGGGGACTTAGTACACAGACTTGTGGAGGGTTAAGGCTGAGGGCTGAGGAAAGAAGGGGACCCACTCTAACTCTCTGTACACGGTCTGACAGGAAGTCTCTGATCCAGCAGCAGGTGGTAGAAGGAAATCCGATATCGAGCAGTTTAACTATTAGTCCGGCCAGGAGTTTCGTATTAAAAGCAGCAGCCTGGCATAACACCCCTGTTGTTCCAGGTGAGAGATGGCATTTTGGACAATGGCGTCTTCAGTTGATCTGTTAGCTCTGTATGCAACCTGGAGCGTGTCGAGTGTGAGTGGCAGGCAGGACATGATGTGGCATCGGACCAGTTTCTCGAAAAACTTCAGTATAACAGGTCGGTAGTTGTTGAGGCTGCTAATGTTGGTACATTTTGGCAGTGGGACAATTGTGACCGACTTTAGGCATGGCAGGATGCAGGACTGGGACAGTGACGTGTTGAAGATCAAAGTGAAGACCCCAGCCAGCTGGTCTGCACATTCTTTTAGGACACTCCCACTCACCCCGTCTGGACCAGCGGCCTTCCTGGGGTTCACTGCCCTCAGTGTGCACCTCACCTCATATACCTGCACCATGAGGCTTGGGCTGCTGCTGTTGTCCGATGTTTGAGCTGCGGCTGCCTCTTGTCCCTTCACCATGAAGCGTGCAAAGACGTGGTTCAGTTTCTCCGCAAGCGCCTCGTTGCCCTCAGCCATCGTGGTATTTCCAGGCTTGTACTTGGTTAGGTGCTGAACTCCTTCTACATTTTGTTTATTTGACTGTGGGGGTATGATAGATCTGAGCAGAGTGAGTAACATTTAACCTCCTAGTACAGGGGAGGGCAACTCCAGGCCTCGAGGGCCGGTGTCCTGCAGGTTTTAGATGTGTCCTTGATCCAACACAGCTGATTCAAATGGCTAAATGACCTCCTCAACATGTCTTGAAGTTCTCCAATGAATGAACTCATCATTTGATTCAGGTGCGTTGACCCAGGGTGATATCTAAAACCTGCAGGGCACCGGCCTTCGAGGCCTGAAGTTGCCCACCACTGTCCTAGTACCTGGCTTCCACATATGTGAACATCACATTTTGTGTTGTCTAGACCAACATACTTAATTTTGCTCTACAAGGGCTTGATCATTTAAAATGAATGTCCTCATATGTGGATCTCATTTGTCTCAGAAAAAATCTGGTAAAAAAAAAAGAAAAAAAAGGTAATTCTTTGTTTTTCCATTCATCAGGTCCCAATCAGCCCAAATAGCAAAGACAAATAAAAAATGCATGTCATGAAAGAGTTCAGGTCTTAGGAGGTTAATGTTTCTTCCAGAGTGCTAATGTGCAGCTATAAGGCTAGAAATGCAGCACCAAGCTAATGCAGGGAAAGCCTGGCTTTGTCGAATTTGCTTCATAATACAGCCACCGAGGGAAGGACTTAGCTCAACTCTGTCCGAGAGAAACAAAGTATATCAGCAAGTGTCTTTAAAGCTTGCTTGCTAATTAGCATGTGTTATAAATGTTACAAATAAGTTAGAACTTCCTGAAGTTTCAGGTGACTAACAGGGCGCAAGAAGTTTTTTGTTTGTGTAACAGAACCACAGGAGACCCGTCCACGTTTGCATACTTTTCAGCATCTTTATTCACGGCTTTTGAAATGTACACAACAGCTGCAGCTCTTCAGCAACAACAGTCAGAAAGCACAGACTTTAAGCCGGCGAGTCATGATTGCGGATGCCATGCAGGTGCGTCTGCCTCCCCTACAGCGGCACCGCAGACTACACCTCGCCACACTTTGTATCTAGAAACAGTTTGGTTTCTATACACAGGCTAATGAACAAGCTAGTTTCAGAAATACTTGACTTTTGTAAAGCCAGGCTAGCACTGGATGCAAGTGTCTACTTAAAAACCAATATGTAGTGACTCATATTAGCGTTCCCATGTATCAATGTGACAGCGAAAAGCAACAACCAAAATATCATAAAATACAGAAATAGTCATCTTACTGTGTCCTGACACCTGTGACCAAACATACAGACTCCATCCTACCCTTACCAAAGTGTTGTTTAAGTCTTTACAGCTTTCATTTTCATATTACAGCCATGATATTTTGAATTTAGTCCAGTCAATGAAGAAGAAAAAAGGGTTAGCATAACCGGAGTTGGAACATCCTTCACCTGACAGCTCTGGCATGTTTCTTCCTACATAAAATGGTGGGACTGGATTTGTTGCACTCTGCAATATATTTAATTGGATTCTAATGAACTGCATGTGTGGGATGATGTTCTGCGGTTCGGAGCTCATCGCTCGATTCAGACTTTTTTGTGACAAAGCACACACCAGATTAGATATGCAGCTTTCACAGGGGACATTTGTCGTGGGATCTGAAGGCACACAAGCGTATGCACAGGCATCGTCTCAGTGAGAAATAGCAAAACATTTCATGCTTTTATAATTAGGAATCGGTCGGATTAATCCACGGGATCAGATCTTTTTTTGCGTAGTTGAAATGTCTTTCGATTTATTTGTGAATGCTCCACAAAGAAAAAAAAATCATATCTGATGCCGCAGCTGCGCTATGGTTAACACGCATCATGATCATAATCTCCAAAATCCTCTATGCCTCCACTTTTAGACGCATGTGGCACCTTCTGTCTCCAATTAATGAGGTTTATTGAAAGGAGAGCTGGTCTGGAGGATAGCCCGGCGTCAGGGAATCCCACAGATCTCTGCTGTAATAAATCAACACAAAAGCTGGAGGAGGAGAAAATGCTGATGGGAGTTTTCCTCTTTGCTTCCACTGTGCCCCGCAGTGTTATGGCTGTCAGCACATATAGAGCATGTCTTACACAGTTTCAACCTCCAGCCTGCAGTTTGAAAAGCTTTTCAGTTCATATAGAGCTGACAGTATTTATTTTTAAGCTCCACGGCCTCTTGTTGCATGCTTACATAAAACTGCCATCACAGTAAACTGTTAGAGGAAGATCGGCCAGTGAAACACGATTTTATATTCTTTTCGTATTTAAAAAAAAGGGTCTGTAGTCTGTTGATATATCTGAGTAGGGAAACTCTTTAATTTGTCTTGAACTAGGAAAAGACGTTGATGCTTTATGCCTTTAAAGACCAGATTTCCTTTGACTTCCTTTCCTTTTGCTGCCAGCCTTTAATCTTCGGATTATTTGGTCTCCTCCGCTTCGTTCATATCTTCTCCGCCGTTTGTTGTTTCTTTTTTTAATATGGCTTGTTGGGTGTTTACGTGTCGGCGTCTTCATTGAAAAGGTGGCTGACACTGCGTGCTGCTGGGGTTATTCAGCGCGTCTGAAAACATTACATCTCAAACACTGGCTGTTAATGACACGTCAGTACCTCAAGATGCAGCTTCAATATACTCTATTTACATTGTCGCCGCAAACGAAAATAAAGCCCGGTCAAAAAATATCATCAGCCACCCCACTGGGGATGTGACCTGTTTTATGGTTTTATTAAAATCTTCTGCACATCACACAGTCTTCTGGTTATGAACTATGAAGATAAAAAAAAAGCGACGTTAGATTGATTCAAAAAGCATTATCCTCAAATGGATTAGAGGTCTTACATTTTTTCCCATTTCAACTGGTTAATGTAAGTGTCCAGCTCCAAATATCACACTGATTGCTCATTTTAGCATCCCTGCATTCAGCCCTTTAGTGGTGCACCTGTGACAGAGGATCTGTTGTCTTCACAGCATTTTTGAGGGGGGGGGGTTATTATACATGTGACGTCTGATGCATCAAACAGTTGAGAGGAGATGCAGTTCACAGCCTCACACCATTTCCTACAGTTTCAGGGAAACATCTCAAACCAGCAACAAAAACCATCCTCTTAGTTGTAACTGAACATGCTACAAGTTTTATCCATGTTGCAAAAGTTCTTTTTCGGTGTCTGTAGCTTTACCTTTGTTTAATGAAATAACCCTGGCCTGAGAACCAGGCAAAATAAACTTGTGTTCTTGCAGGTTGCACAAGTATAGCTATAGTCCTCTCACATGTTAACTGAACCCTGGAGTTTACCTGTGCGTGCTTTGATTAAAAACCCACATGAAACTCTGGCAGAAATTGCTACATTACGCACAATGTTGTCGGATGTGGTGGCATTACTACTAGATCTTCATTTCTCAGATGCCTGGGGGGAGTGAAGACTCTCGCATGTACTTGTGCAGGCAGAAACAGTTAAAGTTAGCAGTCTGACAGGTTTCTCAGCAAACAAAAAAAGGTTGCACTGTGGATCCCAGTGGGCTGTACTGAAAGCCTGAATGAGGACAATTGTACATTGTTATATGTATGTTTACAAAGCTGAACAAATTTTTAAGGTCCATAATCTCTTGTTGTGTCCTTATGTAAATCTGCCATCACTGTAAACTGTAAGAGGATGGGCCAGAGGAACATGTTTTTCTATTCTTTTCATGCTATAAAAATGCCAGTAATCTCTTAATATGTCTGAGTAGATCAACTTCAATTAGTAAAAGATTGTGATGCTTTATGCTTGTGTGCATGTCTCTGTAGATCAAGCTTTTTTAACATTTGCAAGGCAACAGAAGTTTCATTTTCTCCACCACTGTGTTGCTATAATATAACAATGGTGCTCCCCACCCGCAGCACCACTCCACAAAATCTGCTCACGAACAGCTTGAGCAACATGACAATGAGGCACTGATCTACCCTGCAAACTGTCTAGCGCTCAGTCCAAATGAGCATCTGCAGGATGGATTGAAAAAAGCCCAATCAGCAGAGGCACTAACCAATAACGATCTGCTTGCCAGTGTCTAGATTGAAGATTTAGCTTCAGCAACATTATGTGCCCAAAACTCAGTTTGGCTGACTACCTAAACATACTGAATGACCAGGTTTGTCCATCAGGTGATATTTTCTCCCCTGATGGCAGAGTCATAGTCCAAGATTCACTGAGCTCAAAATGTGCAAGAGTGGTTCAGGGAGTTTAATGAAACTAATGTGGTTAGTTTAATGAAACTAATGTGGTCAGATTCTTCCATCATTAACACAAGATGTTGGCAAAGAAGTAATGAAACCGTGGACAGAAATACATTTTGTGACACTGGATAAGTGTTTGACTTTTTGGGGTTTTCAGGCCAGAAGGTAGAAAGTCTTGAAAGAGTGACCAGACCCTAAAAAATAATGAGTCATTTCTGTTTTGTAGTCTTTCATGTGGAGAGTATTAGATTTCCTGGTACCAAATGGTAACACTTGGCAAAGAAGCTTTGATCCAGTTGTGTAAAATACACTTTTTGGCAATTAAAAGAAGCTTCTCCAGAAGTCTGTAGTGTAAATGGTAAATGGCCTGTATTTGTATAGAGCTTTACTAGTACCTAAGGACCCCAAAGCCCTTTACACATTCAGTCATCCACCCATTCACACACTGGTGATGGTAAGCTACATTGTAGCCACAGCCACCCTGGGGCGCACTGACAGAGGCGAGGCTGCCGGACACTGGCGCCACCGGGCCCTCTGACCACCACCAGTAGGCAACGGGTGAAGTGTCTTGCCCAAGGACACAACGACCGAGACTGTCCAAGCCGGGGCTCAAACCGGCAATCTTCCGATTACAAAGCGAACTCCCAATTCTTGAGCTATGACTGCTAGCTACTGCTAGATGCAACTCTCTAAAGGATAGGCCTAAGAGGAAAACACCAGGATCATTTTAAATTTTCATTTTAAATATTCTACTATGTTCCATAGATATAAATGACCACAAGCTGGAAATTAATTTACTCCCAGAAGCAATGAAAATATGTTCCCCAATCAGAAGAGAACAGAGAAGGGAGAGAGCAGTTGATCTTGTACAAAACAACAGGGGTGATATGCAATCTGTGAAGAATCTTATACTGAGTCGCTCTGTCTATTGCATATGAGGGCAGATTTTATAATGCTCCCTGCCAGTCATCCTCTATATATTCTGTGCCTGAATCCTTTTCCCACTTATGAGCAATATTAGGCAGCTCATATTCATCAGAGGAACAGAGAAGGGAGTAGAATAGCGAAATAAAAGACTTCCCAGATTAAGGCTCTAAGACAAACCGCTCTATGATGCTATAGGTAGGTAACTAAACCCTGTAGGTAGGTAGGTTAATAGAAGTAGAGGTGAGATTAGAAGATAAAAAGTGCCTAACTTTCAAATATCCAAAGAATTGTTCCTTTGGACACATTATCTCCCCGTCCCACAATAAGGAGAAAGCAGATGAGCCAGTGCCAGCAGGAAAGTCAGCATTTTGGACAATAAGGGACAGCAAGGATTTCATATTATTCCTTCCAAGGTATTTAGTAATATAGTGCCAGTCTTTAATACTGTTATATAAAATAAGATGGTGCTTTACCACTGGGCTTATATTACTGACATAACGTGACCAGACTCCATAGGAAGCGTGGAGAACTCCAACAAGCAATACATGATTCCAATTTAAGATTTGCATTAGCCAAGACCAAAGATGTGAGCATGGCAAGTCTGGTTGTAGAACAGTAATTTAGGCATGGAAAGGCCACCCATGTCTGTATGTAACTGTAAAGGTATAAGCCTCTGTCTAGGTTTTTTGCCATGACAGATTCATTTAGAGAAGGCCTTTTGTATATCCTGAATATTCTTCTGGGCAATTACAGAGGAAGCATCTACAAAGTTTATAAAATATGAGGGAGGATATTCATTTTAATGAAACTAATGTGGCCTATCAGAGAGAAAGTGGTACGTCATGCCAAGGTCAATGTCTTTTCTTTTTATTGAGGAATAAACTGGAAGAAAATTAGGTTTCCACAGGTCCTTTAGGTTTGGCAATGTTTTGATTCCCAAGTAAGTAAAACCAAATACAGACCATTTGAAAGGAAAAATGTTCATTATAGTTTAGTCCACAAATTTTACCAACCTCCAACAGCTGGTATAGTTCTTTCGTTTGAAAGCCTCAGTTTTACTCCTCTTTTATAATTGTTCCTATTCCCACTCAGTATTGATAAATCAATTGAATCATGTCAAACAAACTTTTTGAACGCAAAGAGAAACTACAAATTGCAGTCGATCATGATCACCAACTTGAAAATATTAGGTCTTGTTTTTCTTCTTTTTATCTTCTTTTTTTCTCTTGTTTTTTAAAGTCATCAAAGATGTATGCTGTATAATTATATTACAGTGGGAAAAGAACGGTTCAGAGAGCTCATTAAATGCTCACAATTACAAAGACATTTGGCAATGATGAGTGGATGTTAACTACAACTGTATATTCTGTATACTGCCCAGCACACCCTAATCAGCTACGTTGGGTGGAGAAACACAGCTATGATGGGAAACACTTATCAGCTGACCTTGTGTTAAGGAGCCGTGATAAAAGGGAATAATGAACATAGCTGACAATACTGAAAGTCTATTTTCAGTTAACTAGCTATGAAATCTCAGTTTAATATTTAAAGTGTGGTTCAGTTGAATCAAATTCTGTTTTTGAAATTCTAATCCATGGGTTAGAAAGAGTAAATTGAATCACTCACATCCTTTTTCTTTTCTCTCCTTTAGGATTTGGGACTTCAGGGAACGTCACTCAATGACATTTTGTACAAAAATGCAGCGTTTCTAAACCTGGTGGACCCCATTTCCCACGAGTTGCTGCTCAGCCTTGCCCGGGACCTGCAGTGTCCAAAAAGGGTATGAATAAAACAGTTTTATTCATAGTGAACATTCAAAGCAGCTGTTTGTTTACAGACTTGACACCAGTAAAAAGGACAAGCAGTACATTTCACACAGAGGCTACACGCACGCCTTCATTAGCCACGCTTAGATGCTTGTGTCATATTCATTGTCATGCTATTGCAATAACAATGAACCATCGGTTTGCTTTGTGCAGCCACAAATGCAGAAGACAGGAAGAATGGAAAATATTGTAAGCGCTGACTCATTAGCATGAGAGGTTAGGGATGAATATCAGGGCCAAACAGAACCAGGGTATGACTCTTCATTGTTACTCTGCGCTCGGTTAGCCCAGTTGCAAGTGGGAAGCAGCTATGCACCAGGTGTATTAAATTACCTGCTCTGGTTGGGTTATACTGGAAAGCACGGTCAGGTGCCAGGCAGCCAGAGGTCAACAGAGCTCTTAACCTCTAGCTGCCTGGCTTTAGGGGGCTCATTACCCTGGCACTAACAGTGAGGGAAGTTTGAGGGCTTTGATAAATAGCCAGAAATCAAACTGGGGAAGGTAATGCTTTCCTCTTGGAACTGGGAAATCTAGGAAAGAGCAAAGAGAGATTTTCCAGCACGAAATTTGAATTCTGCCCAAAAATCAAAGCCACTTTTTTTTTTCTTTGTCCAAACTGGCAGTCGGCTCGTTTACTTGCAGCACAGCATACAAATCAGACACGTTGAAATTCAAAGTACATTTCAATCTAAGGTAAGAGGCTGAAGACATTACAGAATCTACTCAGAGTGGCTGTAAAACATGAACCCAGAAGCTATTACGGATACAGTTATGAAAGAATGGCTGCCACAGGGGGGAAAAAACGTCCTTGTGGTGTAGTTATTACTTACTGAGTTCAGATGATAATCACCTGGAAGAAACTCTAATCTTATCTTTGTTTACTTCAGCAAGGAAAGCCCTGGAGGTAGGGAAGAAAAGTGAGAAGCTGGCAGCAATGTTCTCCTGACTGGCTGGCGACCCGTGGCAGGATACTGTGTTAAACGTGACAAGGGTGTATAGCGGCAATGTGGTGGATATAGGGCCCAGCAGGTGCTTCTGTGGCCAGTATTTTCCACCTTAGATTTATTTAGGCTGAGCATTCAAGGGCATATCATTGGTTAAAACATACATCATATGCAGGTGTCTTGTTTTAATGCAGACCCGTTATTAATGCTTAGCATTGCTTATAGAGTTACAGTACTGCACTCTGTCAGTAACTCTGGAGCACGCATTTTTCTAAGAACACTTTTGCTCTGTAAATCAGCATGCGCTGCTTAACATCGTGCTCATTCATCCAAGTGGCTGAAAGAGAAGCACTGAATGTTTTGAAGCGCGTGACATGTTTGTTTGTCACCCAAGAAAAGAAGAGGCAGCGGGAACGGTTAATCGCCTTAAGGTAAATTGGCCCTGTCTTTTTTCCTCTCTCGCCGCATTGCCTCTTTCTAGTTGTCGTGTTGTACCATTAATTAGATTTAGCCTGCCCAGCGCAACCCGTTCCAGTGTTTGACGGAGGAGGGAGAGCGAAGAAAAAGAATGTAAAGAGGTGCCGGAGAATCAGGAAGGAACAGGAACGCAAAAGAGAAGCTGAATTACTGAGTCATGTGGAAAATGTTTAAAGCAAGACAAAGAAATACTTTGTAAACATGTAAAATTTGGTAGTTTCACAAGTTTTTTTTTTTTCAGCAGTAATAAAGGATGAAAATATATGCTAATTACTGACTTTTAGTATATCTAACATCTGGAAAAGCTGTCCAGTATCACATTGTTTGCTTAGTTCCCTGTTTCAGGTGTGCTCATGCATGAGGAACAGTTTGTTTATAGATTTGTGGCTTGCTTTTCTGTCCCTCATTCGCCCCTTTTGTGTGTTGCAGGAGACTGACTCGTTTAAGTCTACTAACAAGATATGTCGCCAACTGATTTACCACCTGACCCCTCACTCCAAGTGGACAAGACAGAGCGTGCCCAGGAGAAAGTCCCAGGCCTGGTGAGTGTGTTCTCTTGGCTACCGCCTGAAACTGTGCCATCACACAGTAAATATATCCTCACCGTGTGTGTCAGTGTGATTCACAACCCTCCGGAGCATCTGTGGAATAAAGCAAGTGTGGAACAATCTCTGTGTCTAGGAATATGTTCCTTGACTTCTTGCTAAGCCCTGCTCCTCTTAGCTCATGCAGCTAATCTATCTCCAACTTACCAGGAGAACAGTGCAGATTTAAGATCCAGTCAGATCCCCTGGCAACCACCAGTCACTAGAGGAAAATGTAAAGTCCTCAACCAGCTTGCAAGTGGAGGTTGCAAGGATTTTGGGTTGCTTGGGGTTCACTGACCAAGCTCTAAATTTTCCAACATAAGGAGCCCAGACAGGAGAAGAGAAAAATCAGCGTCTCATTTGTAGAGATAAGCTGCTGAATTTGATGGCTGGAATGATTGTGTGCAACAGATTTTATATCAATTTGCGCACTAATAAAGCTACACAGCTAAGATAACTGCTCCAGTTAGCAGAAAGGGGTTTCTTTGGCTCAATTTTAAATTGTTCTTGCTGTTTTGTCTTAAAATAAGTCTTAAATATGCTACTAATTAGACAAAGTAAGGTTCTTTCTCAGTGCAGAGTGAATTTAACAATATGGGCTTTAAACTATTCAAGATCTGTATCATCAGAGCTGATCGGATCATTATCATTTATCATGTCATTTCAACAACAATCTGTAGAGCTCATCCTCTGACTGTGAATACATTTGACCTGCCCTGTCTGGATTTGTTTTCCATTTGGTTATTAGGTTATGATGTGAAAACTGGCAGTTGGAGTGGGATTTATGTTTCCTGCATGCTGCTCT
Organism: Haplochromis burtoni; assembly: GCF_018398535.1. Classification (NCBI taxonomy): domain Eukaryota; kingdom Metazoa; phylum Chordata; class Actinopteri; order Cichliformes; family Cichlidae; genus Haplochromis; species Haplochromis burtoni. The sequence continues at coordinate 698,891 of NW_024582543.1, forward strand.
TCTTAAAAACATTATTTCCTTGCTTACATTAGCCAGTCAGGGTTGCATTAGTAATACAACCAAGGGTACCATGACCACAAGGCGTAGCTTGCACTTCTAACCCACAACCAATCACAGGGGAACACTAAATGACAGGTTTCATTTTTTCTTTTAAAAAAATTGTTTACCTGATGTTTTTTCTTCTACCTAAATAACATTAGAGCTGATATGCCCTTACAAATCCATGTGTGTAGCCAGTAATGATGTTTTTGTATCATTAATCAACACATAAAACATAAAAACAGAAAATGTAGTATTCCACTGTTAAGGACATTTCTGTGCTTTTTAAGTGTTTCTTATATTCATTCACATAGTTTTGCTTCAGTTATGAAGCGATATGGTAAACTACCCACACTGACTTCGGCTCAGGTGGCAGAATGCAGACTTTTAAAGGTCGTCAGTTCATTACATGCAGCAGAAGGACCGATGAGCTTATGCCACAGAGAGGCGTCCCCCATCAATAATTCACAAAAATCGCTGCTCCCCCTACGTGTTGGTCAGAATTTGATCAAACTTGCATACAGAAATTACTTGATGGGTCTTCATCTGTGCAAACTGTGCTCAAGGTCAAAATCACATATGTTCAAAAACCTGTGAATTGTAATGGCTCGTGAGTCAAATGAGCATCACTATGGTTCTGGTCTTTACCACTTATCCTATTCATGGCTGTTGGTGGACTGCGAGCCTATCCCAGCTGTGATAATAACACTGGGATAGGCCGATGAACCGCTCTTTAATTTTTAATTTGTACTGACATTTATCTGATCACACCCCTGACCAAGATCCTTCCTAAGAAAAATAGAAGACGCATCTTTAACGCAGTTCTTTTCATCTGAACTTAAGTCCTCAGGTTACAGTTTTCCACCTTGTGCCCTGTATTTGTTTACATGGACATGTTTGTGATCCAAATCAACTTTCAGTGCATAGTCAGTCAGTCTAACACCACCACTAGCCTGCCTGTGCTCTCTTGCTTCATTTACAGTACATTTCTTAAACATTGAGGTGATTGACGTTTTAAATACAGCATATTATATCTGTGCATATGTACAGGTAAGAGGTTGTATTATCTGCAAAATAACAAAGTCAAGAATGAATAAAGTAATTATAAATCTTTTACTTTTGTTGTTTTACTTACTTTAGTTATGAAAAGTGGAGTTTTTCCTGGTAAATGTAATTTTTCTTGTTGTAAAATAACACATCACAATGTGTGCTTACTGGGATGTGTCCGTTTTCTCACTGGCCTCTCAACAGCAATGCTTCTTTTTTCTCTCGCTCTCATCCAATACTGCTGTGACTGAAACACTGCCAGTGACAAGTTTGACAAACCCAGAGCGTTAATCGCCCTCTCGTTCCCTCAGTAGTAAAATCTGCTACAAACCTGTCCCGTGTCACTTCATACACTGTTTTGAGTTTTATAAATAATTACTACAGCAGTTAACAGTTCCCTGTTGTATTATTTTATGTCTCTAGGTTAGTTGTAAATCGCTTTTCATTAGTTCCCGTCCTGTAACCTTAGTCATCTCTTTGTGCTTCGTCCTTTTGTGTCTCCCTGAAGTCTGCCGTGCCTCCCGGTTTGTTTACCTTTTGTCTATGTCAAGTTCATGTGTATTAGTCTCTGTCTGTGTTTGTGCTTCCTGTTTTATTTTGGTGATCTCTTGTTCATGTGCGCCGTCTTGAGTTTTGCTTCCTTTATGTCGTCTGTTATGATTCTGCTCATCAATGCCTCGTTCTCCCCAGCTGTCTCCACTTCCCCTAATCACCCTCCTGTGTGTGTTGTCTGTCTCTCTGTCCTTTGTCAGCATCTGTTTAGTTCCTGTTTCTTCTTGTGCTTAGTGTTTTCTCAGTCCTAGTAACTCCGGTGTATTTCTTAGCAGTTTATAGTTTTCTGTTTTCCCCTTTTGGACGTTTGCTGCTTTTGTTCATTTTTTGCCATCAGTTGAATAAAGAGTTTGCTTTCTGTTAAACCCCGCCTGCTCGTGTCCGCATTTGAGTACAACTCAGCTTCCAGTCTGCACATCCTGCAGATTATGACACAGATCCCAAAGGTGCTCTAATGGATTTGAATCTGGTGACTGTGGAGGCCATTTGAGCACAGTGAACTCATTATCGTGTTCAAGAAACTAGTTTGAGATCATTTGAGCTTTATGACCTGTTGTGTTATTCTGCTGAAAGAAGCCATCAGAAAACAGCTACACTGTGATAATAAAGGGATAGATGGTCAGCAACAATAATCAGGCAGGCTGTGGTGTTTAAATGATGTTGGTACTAAGGGGCCAGAAGAGTGCCAAGAAAATATCCCCCACACCGTTACACTACAGTGTCATCACCAGACAATGTTTTTCCAATTTTCTGTTGTCCAACTGAGGCTATAATTTACAGGGGAGCCCCTGTATATTGTAGCCTCTGTTTCCTGTTCTCGGCTGACAGGAGTTGAATCTAGTGTTGTCTTCTGCTGCTGTAGCCCATCTGCCTATTGTAATGAATGGTTATTTGCATTACTCTGTCCTTCCAGTCAGCTTGAGGCAGTCTCGCCATTCTCCATGACATCAACAAGGCATTTTCACCCAGAAAACCGCTGCTCACTGGATGTTTTCTCTCTTAAACTAGAGATGGCTCTGTGGAAAAATCAGTTTCTGACATACTCAGTCCTGCCTGTCTGGCACCAACAACCACATAAATCAAATTTCTTCCCCAGGCTGGTGCTCAGTTTGACTTTGACCATGTCTGCATGTCTAAATTGAGTTGCTTCTTTGACTGGATGATATTTTAACCAACCCCTAAACTGATGTACTTTGTGAAGTGTGCTTTAAGTGTGTTATCAATGCTTGAGAGGTAGAGAGAGAGCGAGATAAAGGATGTAAAGGAGTAAACAAAGGACACTGATTTGATCAGCTTGAGAAAAATCCGTGTAAACAAATAAAAATGCTCAAACTCAGTTAAGTAACAGTTACATTTGAGGAAACATTATGGGGGGGAAAAGAAAAGAAAAACAGTGCTAATCATAATAATACGGCACTCTCACCGAACAATTAACCCAGATCGAAAGATTGTTTGACAGCTAGAGTTGCCTTCCCGCCCGAGTCTCTTGGTTGCAATGTTTCGAAATAACACTCAACAAAACAACAAGGCAGACACTCCCAGTGTGCTCATTAGCAAGCTCTGTCTCTCTCACAGCTTCGGCTGCAAACATCCACACAGCAGCACTTTACTGTGGCTGTCTCTCTGCTGCTGGATACGATGCTGTCTGAAACATGCAGAAAACGTGGCTGCCTTTGGATTAGATTAAGCATCAGTTTACGTGATTTCAGATGCTTTTCATTACAGCTCAGTCTTCTCTTTCTCAATCCCTCACTCCTTTCTTTGGCAATCTTCTCGCCCACCTTTAAGCTCTCCTCTTTCAGTAACCCCCCGACCTTCAGTTCAACCTATTTGAAAATCCCCTTCTTGCATCGATTTTCTCCCTCTCCCCCTTTCCTGTGGGATTTTTTTCTCTCCTCCTTGCGAGAGTCCATTTTGTTCAACAGTTGCCACACCGAGCGGTTCTGCAGTTTGAGCCGAGGCTCTGGGGAAACGCTCTGGGGGAAAGGCCTGTCAGTGAGAGAGAGGGAGAGAGAAAATCTGGAATCAGTGCAAGGTAGCAGATTAAAAGTCACACGCAGCCCCCGCCTGCCCTCCCCTTCTTCCAGACTCACTTTGAATCGATCAACAATTTGATCTTTTTATAAAATGAAAAGGCGATAGCTATTACGTAAGCTGCATTGTACCCTCGCAATCTTATTTTCTCCATTAATTGATAATGAGAACCCATCTGTCGAAGTGTCCCCGTGGCACACGGGAGATTACTTTCATGAAATATATGCAAGTGGTTCCAAATGTTCAACAGATGACATATAAACTGTAATTCAAGCTTTATTACAGAGTCTTGTTTTGTTTTTTTCTCTAACACTGTAAGTGCAAAGCAAGTGTGTCACGCATAATATATTATCGAGGCAGTTTCATTCTTACTCTGCAGCTGCTTGTGCCAGCTTTCTACAGTATTGCCAAACATCCAGTGGAGTTTTTAATGTTACCGTAATTGGTATTGAATTTCAGATTAATCAAGCTCATGCTTCATATTGCACTAAAATTGCGCCTCCAGCACATTTTGAAGAGATTGGAATCCAATTGCAGATTGCTATTTCATTACTCGTCTTTACTGCAGGGCAATAATTGATGCGATGCTCTGGCAGCAGATATTAGAGGCGTCTTCAGGTAAAATTACTATAGCTCAAGAAGAGCACTCATTCTAATAGGGTAGAGAGAAAACCATCCAAGTATTGGAAAAATATCTGTGGAGCTGTTTTTTGGGTTGTTGTTGTTGTTGCTGTATTTGAGTCAAGATTTAACTGAAGCTCATCTTCAGTTTTGTTCGTCATGCTGTCCAATGCTGAAACCAGGCGCGGCTGTGACAGCTGTTTTGAGCAGGTGGGAACAGCTGCGGATGAGTGTTGATAACCCAAGTCCTGATATTTGACCCTGACCTCACACTGCTCAAACTAAACTGCTTTTCCACCCACATTTCACACTGTGAAGGATGTCCAGATGCCAGTTTCATCACTTTCATTTTGGCTTCAAGTTTTAACAACTGATATCTTCCAAGGTCTTGTTCGTCTGTAAGTACTCACGCTTTCATAGTGATGTAGCAGTGATTTAGATGTGTTTAGTGTGTTATGAAATAGTCAGAAAGAAAGCATCTGGAAACATCTGATAACATTTTAACATCTGAGATCACTTTACTGTTGCACAACTCAAATATTTTGTAATAACACAAATTTACAACAAAGATTAAAAATGCCACGTGTTCATCGGGAATTTCAGTGGAAACCAGCAGAGTAAAGGGAAAAGAAACAAGAGGCAGATATCTATAATCTTGAGCTTCTGTCATGTATGAAGTATTCATGGCTGGACCATCGGTTATGCTTTGTTTTGCTCATTTTCAGCCTGATTTCTGGTCATACCTCAACTGAAGTCCAATCACAACATGTGAAATGTGCACCTGTCTTCCAGCACATACCGAGCAGCCTACTGGATCATAGACAGTATGGGACTATATTTTAATGAGTTGTTAGTTGGCTGTTTTTGCATAAACAATTTCGACATAAACATTAGATCTCAACTCAAGAAACAAGTACACTAATACCCATGATCTGCCTAAATCTTTCATCCACTGCACAAAGCTCACAAATGTGTCATTCTCCTTTCTACCAGAGTTGAAATGCCCTTCCTACTTTAACAAGATCACCTTTTCCATGCCTTTGCTCATAGGCTGCACTTGCACAAGTGGCACTTCATGTCATGTTGTCACTTCGGAATCACACCCCTGCAGCACTAACGAGTGAAAAGCCATCCAGGCATCTTCACTATACAACTAATTTTGGTTGAGTAGTGAAAATTCTCTAGACATCTCTTTAACAGTTTGGATGCCCATGACCACTTTTACAGCTTCAGCCCCGAATCTGTGACAGCTTTTCACTAATCACAAGGGAAAAAAGCTCAGTGGGATTTTCTAACTAGCTTTTTTTCTGCTCTCCTCAGCCTCATTTGCTCTAATCTTTAAAGAACTCCCGTCTTCCTCGTTTCCTTGCTGTTATTTCGAGAATTCCCCTTTTACACAATCCTTCCAGAGCCACAGCAATATTTGACTCAGAGCTTACCTCAAGCCAACATTTACACTGATGTGGTTTTAAAAAATGTCTGTCTTTAATTTATCTTTCTGGGAAAGTCAGACCAGATGGGATATTTATGGTGTTTTTAAGGTGAAGTTCTGAAAGGACACCATGATGGAAGCAGAGCTACTCTAAGTGTTAATTTTAAGAAACGCAATAACAAAATGCTGCTTTGACTCATTGGCTTTAAAAAGGCTGAAATACACCACTCAGATCAAATAGACAGCAGTGAGAAATGCACAGTGAGGCGCTCATAAATTAAACCAGACAGTGATGAGAAGAACAAAGGCACATGAGGACACATTCAAGTTATTTCTATTTATTATTATCTTAAATGTTTAACTTAACTCAAAATTTCAAGCTGTTTTTCAATTTTGATTTAATTATTCAGAAGTCGAATCTGTAAGTCAACATTTTCAGCTAATAAATCGATATTTTGGCTTCAGAATGGTGAGAAATCTTTTTTAATGGCAGAGACTTCCTTAACACACATCCTGTGAGATACAGGGAAAAGAGGGGGAAACTGCTAACATGAGCAAGGGCAAAGAAATAAAGATTTCAGTAATCTTAAACACACTGACCATGAAAGTTTCTTGGTTCCCTGACGATGTATTCTACTCACTTTCATGTCATGATGTCCTGACTTTACCTCTGCTGCTGTGATGAATTGCTGGGAACACCAAGTGGGTCTCAACTTGGAAGTGATGTAACTCAAATGTGCACCAGGGGATGGAATAATAATGCTTACCGACATTGGATGGCGTGGGAAACGTTAACACCGAAAAGAGAAAGCCAATAAAAGCAAAGAAAGCTGGATCTGTTCACTTCAGCCCAACTGTGACAATGAGAAACTTGTTTTAATTGTGGACAGGACTTTAGTTACCGGCCAGGTTTTTTAAACACTGCAGGAGGAAGTTCTTGGTCTTTGTGCACAAGGTCTGTCAGACTGTCAGAGTTCTTAGAAACGTGTTTTCAGTGGTGGTTCTAGAGACTGCTGGGGCTCTAGACAAAAATTCAGAGGGGCCCCTTTTAACCAGCGTTCATCACCACGTTGTTATGAAACATTTGAAAGCATCAATAGACAGGTCAAATATTCTGCTAGCATTTTTTTCAGCCTGCTACCTATGCTAACATTTGGACTCAGTCTGCTGAGTCTGATTGTTTACTTGTCACTCGTCTTGTTTTTTTTGTCCTTTTCCTCTTTTTTTCCTCTTCTTTCTTTGTTCACTCCCAGCAGGATAACTCCTTTTTTTCTTAAACAGACTCATGTTGCTCCCTTATGGAGTCACTTGAGTCCTCCTTAGGTAGGTTCCTCTTCTGTCATTGAAAACTTTGCAAATTGCCACTACTGTAGTTTCTGTGCACTTCTGCATAATATTTAGTGTATTTTTTATACATATTTATATATTCATACTTTGTGGTATCCAGTGTTAAGGAAAGATATTTCAAAAATGTATGCAAACATAATCTGTTTGAAGGTAAGTGAATGAGAGGGAGATGGGTGGAAATGCAAACTGGGGCCAATCATCCAAAGCAAGAGAAGAGCATGCGGGCAGGGTGGAGCGGTTGAAGACAAGTGTCGGATTTCATGTGTGACAGAAAGAGTGAGAGAGAAGGTTAACAAGATGGTAGTGAGACCTAGTCTATTGTTTGGAGACAGTGGCACTGACAAAAAGACTGGAGGTCGAGCTGGCGATGGCAGAATTGAAGATGCTCAGGCTTTCATTGGGAGTGAGCATGATGGATAGGATTACAAATGAGTATATGAGAGGGACAGCTCAGGTTGAGCAGTTTGGAGACAAAGTCAAATATTCAAGAGTGAGATGCTTTGGTCGCATGCAGAGGAGGGATAGTGGATATATTGAACAAAGGATGTTGAAGAATGAGCTGCCAGCCAAGAGGAAAAAGGGAAGATCTCATAGGAGGTTCATGGATGTAATGAAAGACATCCAGAGTCTTGGCGTGACAGGAAAGTATGCTAGGGTGAGATGTGGTGACCCCTAAAAAAAGAAACCAAAACAACACGATGATGTAAACGCGATCTGTGGAGACAATCAAACAACAGTGTAACTTTAAGCTTTGTTAAAGTTTTTACGTCTGTATAAGGAAATACAAAACAATGTCAACCGAGCAAGGCAAACTGGTCCTCAGCTCACATCCTTGGCCTTTCCGTGAAGGGAAACTGAAGAAGCTGACTGGAAACATGTGAACATATGTTTCATGCAGTGTAATGGTGTTATAGCGACAGTATAGCACTACACATTTCAACCCTGCTTTCGGGTTGAATCGTTGCCTTTCCCAACACAATACACAGGACACTGTTTGTATATAGTAGTAGCAGCAGCTATACTAGTAATCCAATCATGTGTGTGTACTAAGTGGTGCCAATACACGGAAGAAAAAGCCTTTAAAGGTGTGTCGTTCATGGGACAGCACACGATTAGGCATTTAGTCCCAGACAGTTCCTCTAACTCAGGTCTGAAAGCACCTTTTGGTTACTTTCTCGCTTTAGCTGTTGTGCTTCCTGTGGACAGACATTTTTTTGTTCTTCTTTAAGCCATCAACAGTTGAAACTTACATCTGTCCAACACTTTAGCGTAGAGCTAAATATTAAGCTGTTACCAATAATGTGCACATCTGCTGCTGGTAAAATTAACTATCTAGTTCTTCTTTAATGTTTTTACTGTACTTGTGACATCTGCAAACTAAGTTTTGTGTCATCTGCCTTTAAAGCATGCGTGACCTATTTGTCTGGAGCCAAATTACCCCCCTGAAGTGTACTCTGGCAGTCCAAACAGGCTCTGACACAGCGTGCCTGACCTCTGACTACGCCTCAAGGTCAACGCATAACTGAGGAGGGGAAAGAGTTTGTGGGAAAATATGAACTACAGATGTCTGTTTTTTGTAAAATGTGACCGTCCCTGTTTTTATTTCCCTTCGGCGATGGAGTACTCTACTTGAATGCACGCCACATTCAGTCTCCTCGATTTTCTGTCTCTCTGACCTCCACTTTTAATACAGCCTTAAAGATCCATCCACCATCCTTGTCCATGAATAATTGAGGGCTTCCCGTGGAGATCCTGCAGAGTGAGGCGGAGGGAGGAGGAGGCGCTCAGTGACTTCAGGGCACGGGGTGACAATTAAATAATTAGAATGATTAAATGTGTTGATCTTTTAACTGAAGATCGCTGGTGTAGTTCGTTTAACTGAAATAAAATCCTCTTTATGCATTTCAAGAGCTTCTTTCTGATGGTTTCTCCTCTCCTAACCGTTCATGTTTTTAACTGTGAATCAGAGATAAGGCTGCTTCACTAAAACATAAATAAGGATTGTTGTGTTTTTGATGATCTGCGGGGTCTCCTTCCTTGAAGGCTGACACAGATCACTCCACACGATCAAGCCCCCGGGCCTGTGTTTGGAGCCCTGCATTTTAATGCTGGTTTCATAACTGCGCCGTGACACGGTGTAGCAGAGACAGGCACACTCCTCCATGATATACAGTTATGTAATGCAAACTGTTTCTATGTGTTCTGTCGCAGCGCTCTTTCCTCCCAATCATCTAGTTTGTCACATGAAATCAAATCACGGGTGAATTTATAGCTCACCCGAGAAGCACGTGTTGCTTCTGCCACACTGCGCAGTTGAATTGTGGTACATCCTGTACCGAGAGGTTTAAGTATCATCGGCACAAAGGCAACGATATGCTTTTGGTTTGAATTTACATGTCATTAGAAGAGATCCGCGTCATTGCCTCGCTGGGCCGTTTGTGTTATTTTTGGTGTATAATGAACATAACAGGGCGTTAATGTTAGTGGTATTTACATGGGAGTCAAAGACATTTGGTTTCTTTTGCGCTGTACTGTACATTACTTACATTTTTTGGTGGGAATTTTTTTTTTTTATGAGAAAAAATGTCACTCCAGGTTGTGCAGTCTGACGTGTTTTCCACATCGATGTGTGAAGAGACCTCTGAGAGTCGTGTGATGGAGTAGCTTATAGTTGTGGTTTATAGAAACTCGACAGACCCTGGAGTCTTTTTTGTTCCTGTTTTTCTTTGTGCTAATTAAAACTCCACCTTCAGACTCGTACGAAAGGCGGATGGTGACTAATGGCGCTGCATCTTTAAGGGTGGGACTGTAAGTTGGAGACTGTTCGACCTGTGTTTTCCATGATTTGTGTCTTTCGGTGAGATGAGACAAAAAAACAAAACAAAAAATAGCGAGAGCTTTTCTCATTTTAAGGGCACACGCTGTCACTTCTTTCTCAGTCAACACCGACGTTTCCCCGAAACTTCGAATTCAAAGTTTCCAAGAACCAAGTGAATGATTTGAGATGTCAAAACACTGCACAGCCTCAAGCTGCTGCATTGACAGTGTACAATAGAGGCAGCCTTAATCAGCCCATCCGCTAAATGTTTCACTGAAATTTAATCCAAATCCAAATGAGCTTTGAGGCTATTTTTTCCTTCCCAGAAAATGTGCCATTATCCCCATGAAACTGGAGGACTCTGGATGGTGTATGTAATCACCACTTTCATGTTTCCTAGTGCATTTTCTGCAGGAACCGTAGTATCAGTATGACAGTTGCATAGTTGTGCAAATTCAACTCCATTTTTAGAGTCGCTGTAAAGAATCCTCATTAACACGGGCCAAAGTAGCCTGAGGCGTAAGAGTGACACATAGCCGATGCTATAACTGAGTCAAGCTCCACAAGCTGGTGGAGAAAATGTTGAGCCTGCAGTCAAAAGGCCTGAAGTGACATCTGCAGAGAACTGAAGGATCGGCCCTTTAGCAGCTCACTTTTCAGCGATGAGTTTGTACAGTACATTGGACCCTTGTAAGGCCCTCCCTGACTGAGACAGACTACCACGCATGTATTATACAAATGCCCGGAGGCAAAACAGTTCAGATCGATCTGAGGTATAAACAAGTCAAGACCAAAGCGTTGATGAAGCAGACATTGATCTGGTCGTCCCACGGGTCTGTGGTACAGCATCCACATCCAGTGTTTCTTAAGTGCTTTTATTTTATTGCCCTGAAATGAATCTGGTGTATCTCTGCATGCTCAGCGGGAAAAAATTCAAATCAAATTTGTAGTTCAGAGAAGTTTCTCCTCACAGCTGAGATACTGCTCGTTATTCTCTCTGATGTGATCACGGACATGCTGAACTTGGTCAGAGCTGTGCAAATGGACCACAGACCTTTTCTAATAACATGTTCTAATAAGACAGATTATATAATATAAATGATTTATTAATGGGTTATAATTTGTAATAAAGTATTCAGCTTTCATGCTTTTAAGAGACTGGAGAGAATATGGATAACGCCACCATCAAATCACCCACAAACTTCAGCTGTATGGCCCACACAGACATATCTGCTTAATAATGCTTCAAACCAAGAAATTAATATATTTCATAACAGAGACTGGAGACTTCTTGGATGGGCTGTTAGTGTAATTGATTGCACAGCAAGACCTTATTTGTCAAAAGAAAATTAAATAAAATAACGCTATGAAAACACTACTCAGAGGTGCTGTTAGAGGATTATAGAGGTTAGGGTTATAGGTTAGGGTAAGAGTTTTTTATAATTAAAGAAAAAAGTGAGAAAAGTAAGAATTATCACATTAAAATTATGAGGGGAAAAAAAGTCAGAAATCTACGGTGGCCCCAAGGGGTCAAATATACTGTAATTTAAGAAGACGCTTGTAAATTAACAATAAAAATTGCTGCAAAAGCACACAAAACACAATGGAAATTGAATAAAAACACAATAGAAAAAGAAAACATCTGAGGGACCGGAACAAACTTAAGAGAAGCAGAGAATTCTTCAGTGTTGTGAGGGAGAAAAGGGGTAGTGTGTGTTTAAATCGCATAATTCATACAAAACCAGCGCATGTTTGCTATTAGCAGTAAAATGTTAGCTTGTCATTTCTACCGTCTCCACAAAAACACTTCCATTGTGTTTTGTGAGTTTTGCTTTGTTTTGGAGGGGTTTTTATAGATTTTTTTTGTTCTGTTTTATTTGAAGTCAGAATTTTGACTTTCGCCTCAGAATTATAATTTTGTTCATCATTGTGAAAAAATAAAAACCCAAATTCTGTGATTAAAGTCAGAATTTCTCACTTGAGGAAGTTACTTGGAAACAAAACTCCCTTTTAACAGGAATAAAAATGCAGTAGAAACAGGCTCAGGGAGGGGCAGCCATGTGCCGTGACCAGTTGGGGGTCATTTTAATAACTTATAATGACAGTGAGGCATATTTAATAATATCATACATCTCATTATTGTTAGCAAGCTTTTTTAATTTTAAAAAATAACTGCTTAACAGTAATAGTTCTTTACAGAAACTATATGCAACTGCATGAGTGAAAAGATGAATCGAGATGTCAGCCATGCAGTTAGCATCTCAAGAAACAGATTAATGATTTTTCCCAGGTTCTCCGCTTTCCTCCCACAGTACAAAGACATGCATGTGAGGTTAACTGGTCAGTCTAAATTGGCCGTAGGTGTGAATATAAGCATTGTCTTTCTCTTTACGTTTGCCCTGTGATGGACCCGTGACCTATGCAAGAATACCCCGCCTCTCATTCTATGCCCAGCTAGGGTTGGCTCTAGCTCCCCAGGATAAAAAGAGATCCATGTAGTCCACGAGTCATGAAGTCTGCAGATAAGATTTTCCCCACATTTCTCACCCTATCAGCTCTTTTTAAATGTGTTCATCTCCTCAGCCTTCCATCTCTGCCTGGTTCAGTGCTGAGAAAGTGTTTGGTTGCATTCAAACAAAAATTGATTAGTACATCGGTGAAGGAGGGAAGCTGCAGACTAATGATGGGCACTTAACTTTTTGAGACAGCTAGACTGAGTGGAGACTAACGGGGAACAGAAAATGAGTGTGAATGCAGAAATCAATGGACCTGCTACGACCGAGCCTTAATGGAGAGGCTTTAATGCTGTCTGGGGATGTATAGAACAAAATTACAACTCCTACATGTATCTGGTAAATGTTTCAGTGAAAATGGGAAAAAAAGCCAAAGTTGTATATTTTACATCTGGAAATAAAAGTTGCAAATTGAATATGAATATTTTTCTATTCATTTTTGTTTAAAAAAAAAATCAGCTGTTATGTATTCAAAAGGCACAGAAGTCGCCGGGCAGCCTAGACTGAATAAATCTCTGTCTCAACAGCAGCAGATTGTGCAATAGATCAAGCCACTGTAGGTTTTTTAATCAGCGTTAACTCCATTGCAGTCTGAAACACGCTGAATCACTCGTGTAGCTCCTAAACCGAATTCTCAAAAATGTTTCATTAAGTCATGATTCTTTCAATTTGTTCTGACCCTTTTTGTGCACTCCACTCTCTTTGCCTGCACTCATTTTTAACGTCACAAACCCCAGATGTTTTAGTCTCCACCTCTGGGGTTTACATAACTACAAAGCAACAAGGACCCTGGTTCAGTGGATAAAAGTTAACAACATCCCAGAGGAAAGACGGCATATGAAAAGCAATTAGACAGCCTGTGTGAACCCACATTTAAGCAGCCAATAGTTCGACACATGAGACTCAGCCATTATTGGATTCCTGCGCTGTTGTATCAGTTGCTCCTGAAGATGTCAATAGATGGATTTTCCTCAGTTATTTGCTTTTAAATTGGTCCCGAAGCTGGGGACGCTCTCGTTCACATCATATTTATGGGGACGTGCTAGCCTTTGAAGTTGTTTGTGACTGAGCTGGTCCAAGAGGAAACGCACCGCTGCCTACAAGTGTGCAACCACATCAGAAAGAGCAAAATAAGACATTTTGTTGTTTATGTTGTTATCATTTTCATGCTGATGGACAGTTGCATACACTGTGGCTTTAGAAATCCTACTTATGCCCCCTGGGCCTGCAGCTAACTAAGGAGCCCGTGGGTGGAACTGAGCTCACAGAGCTGGGAGGAAGCACATTTTGGGGGATGGGGGGGGGTCTTTACTCTGTCTCATTAAAATCATATTAGAGCCCCACCTCCCCGTGCACCACCTACTCAGTTGCAGCACCTACTGTGCCTGTCTCATGAAATAGCTCTTTCTACATGAATGCAAAGGCACCACAGGTGAGAGGGAAAGGTTCTAGCAGAAGCAGGAAAACCTCCTATAAATAAGTCAGAGAGAACAATAGTCACTTAGATGACAGTAAAGAGCAGAAGCTGCACAGTGGAACAGAAAACCTGTGGTTGATTAACCCAAGAAGACTTCTCCTGCTTTTTAAGTTGCTTCTTAGCAATGTGCAAACCTCCTTCATCATTTTCTGTTTTCTGTATTATTAAACTGAGAAAAGATTATTGAATAGTAATTTAATTGTTAACATATAAGAGATCACAGAATTTGCCGAGAAACTAACATCAAATATGAGGAGCGATCCCCAAACTAGGTATAACAGGGGGACAATGAGAACGAATCAGAGGGGGACCATGGAAAATTAAAAAAATATATATTACAAATTAAGCAATGAAAATTAGCATAGAAGACTTTGGACAGTTTTCAGGCTCCTGTGCTGTGTCACATGCACTGGTACAGGTAGAACATAAAAATTACATGAAAAGTAGCACTGAAAAAAAACCCTTTGTTTAACTGAATCTCTGCAAATTAGCTTCTTGAAGGTCAGACATACACTTGCACATCAATTGCCCTGGTTAGGATTTTATGTTGTTATTATGTTAGGTTCACTAACGTTCACTGTTATCAGCCAATCACATGGCAGCAACTCAAGGCATGCAGACGAGATCAAAATAACCTGCTGAAGTTCAAACCAAACATCAAAATGGAGAAGAAAGATGAATATCACTTTGAATGCTGCAAGACTGCTGGTGCCAGACGGGCCAGTTTGAGTATTTTAGAAACTGCTGATTCTGGATTTTTCACACACAGCCATCAGTTTACAGAAAATGCATTAAAAAGGCGAAAATATCTTGTGAGCAGCAGGTCTCTTGGTGAAAATGCTTTGTTGATGCCAGAGGTAAGAGATGAATGTCAAGACTCCTTTGAGCTAATAGGAAGGCTAAAAAAACATTACAACCAGGGTATGCAGAAGAGCATCTCTGAACACACAGCATATTGAACCTGCAGCAGCAGAAGACCACAATCGGTGCCACTCTTGTCAGCAAAACTTTTGTATGGGCTGAACAAGAAGATTGGTGTTGCCAGGTCTGATGACTCTCAATTTCTGCTGTGATTTCCAGATGATAGGGTTAGAATAAAAAAAAAAAACATGACAGCATGGATGTGTTGTAGTACAACCCCAACCTTTTTTGCACCACGGACCAGTTTATGCCCAACAATATTTTCACATGTTGCGGAATAATACAACAAAATAAAACCAGTACCGGTACCAGAAAAAATAAGATTTATTTATAAGACACGGGAAAAGACCCAGGGAAACCAAGTTAACGATAAAAACAATTTAAAAAATAATGTTAAAAACCCTGAGAACCATCAATTTCACACCCGAGCCTCAACTCTCGCAGCCCAGAGCAAACAACTCGCGGACCGACACCGGTCCATGGCCCGGGGGTTGGGTACCGCTGTTGTGGTATAATGATGTGGCTATATTTTCTTTCTTAGCATTGTTTAAATGTCACAGCTTACCTGAGTATTGTCCGTGACTATGCCCGTCCTTTTATGACCACAGTGTTGTGATGACCGTCTTCTGATTGCTGCTTCCACCACAATAACTCGCTGTGTCATTATCTCAAACTGGTTTCTTGAACATGGCATTGAGCCACTGTAATCAAATGACACAGTCAGCAGACATCAATCCAGTTGAGCATTTTACCCTCAGCAGTATAAGACTGATGGGGCATTGTCATCACCCCGCCGGGTGGGCGGCCAGGCAAGTGGCGTGCACACCTACGTTTGTGAATGCGATAACTCGAGGAAGAGGAGAGGTAGGCGTTTAAAATCAATAGCATAAGTGTATCTACTAAAAATATTGGACGAGTTCGAGTCTGACCTCAAGGTCAGAGGTCATGTTTTCTGAAAATCTTGTGAATGCGATAACTGGAGAACGAGGCGATGTAGGACTTTGAAATTTATACCATGCATGTATCTACTAGGAGGCTGCAGTGTAGCGCTGGCAGCTGCCAGTATTTTTAGGATGTGATGGAACAGGAGATTCACTTTGTGGATGTCCCCTATAATACATAACCCAAAAATACGGTTTTCATTCTCATATGAAAACTGTTCTAGGTCTTTTAATCTCTTAATTATTAGAGGTTTAGGTGTACCTGGTGCGTGCAATTCAATAACCTTTTGAAGGGAGCCATTCAAAAATGAGAGAATGAAGGGGTGAATACGTTTGCTTCAGCAGATCAGATTTAGAACAGGAGAGACGGTGAGGCTGCGAACAAAACAAACCGAAGAGGCCAAGAAAATAGAAAAGAGCAAGAAAGTGAGAGGCAGTGAGCAGGAGTGAGGATATGAGGGAGGGAGAGATGAATTATAGCCTACTCCTCAAATCAATAATCTTGCGAATCGCAGCCCCGGTGTGCTACAGATCTTCTTCTTTCCCTTAACCGAGCAAAGAGGGTGACAGATGTAAAGAGCACAGCCTGCCAATTTATGAGGCTCCCAGACAGACCAGAGAGAGATGTAGGGATAATCCTTTACTGCGCCTGAGGAGGCAGAGGGGCGAGGAAAAGCAAACAGGACTAAGACAAAAACAGAATGAACCTCTGGTCGCTCAAACAGAGCGTTTTTCTGCTGTTTGTTGATTTTCTTTAACTAATTCTCCATTTGTTTGGCATATCTGTTTCCTCTGACTTCTTCAAAAAAAACTGTGTTCTGCAGCAGGCTCTGTCTACACACTCCTGTACCGCCCTAACATGTATGTTTCCTCCTTTTAGCTCAGCTATCCATATTCAACCAAGTTCTTTTATAGAGCAAATGTTTTGCTGAGCAATTCCATGACAGATCTGGAAGTCTGATAGTTACCGATAGTAGTATTTCACCTTTCACTGTGTTCCTGCTAAATGGAGAGATTCCGTAGTATCCATTCTGTTGTGGCGGGTGTGGTTTGTGGTGACCTGCAGTGGAGACTGACACCTGAGTTTGTTGTTGTTGTGCCGTATGTGTGGCTGGCAGCTGGGAAGCTGCAGCCAGAGTTAAAAGAGCAGCAACCGGGAATAGTGTTACAAAGTGCAAATATGTGGTCGGGTCCGTCCTTACTGCCACAAACTTGTTCTTATAAATGATGCTGTACTTCCTCTTATTCTTATAACATGCAGATTGCATGGGGTCCTAAATCAGGAGATGTAAACACAGAGGGTGCAAGGTGCAAGGTGCAAACCACTGGTTACAGTCAAGAACAAGAATGCCAGATTAGACTGCCAGAAAAAAACCTAATAGAGCCTGCACATATATTTGGATGAAACCAAGATGAACTGATGCATACTGCAAACATGTGGAGGTAATGTTGGGCATGTGTGACTGCCAGTGGAACTGGGTCACTAGTTTTTATGGATGATGTAAGTGCTGAGAGAAGAAGCAGTGCTGCAAAACCGATCAGATGGCACTTCCCAGCGCACAGGGATAATGACCCAAAGCAAAGTGCAAAAAAACCCAAGAGTTTCTCAATTCAAAGAAATTAGATATTCTTCAGTGGCCAAGTCTGTAAACTGATCTCAACCTAGTGGGGCAGGTTTTTAAAAAACTGAAGACAAAACTAAAGGCAGAGAAACCCACAAACAAGCAGGAGGAAACCACGTTTGGTAACATCCACGGGTTCTACACTTCAGGGAGTCAAAGACATTTCCTCCAACTATCAAAAACATATATATTTAAAATTGTGTTTGTTTGTCCAGTTACTTTGGATAAACATTCTTGAAATGTTAACGTTTATAAAAAAAAGATTGTAAACAGTTAATGCGAGGCTTTTGTAAAACCCCTTAAATTAAAGCTGAATGTCGGCACTTCAATCACATCTTGACTGCTCTGGTCCAACGTGGCAATCTACAGAAGCAAAACCACAAGAATTGAGTCTTTGTCCAAAAAGTTATGGACCTATCTGCGTAGGAGTTTCCTTTCAGATGGTTTCACCCTAACATCTGTTATCCACAGTTTGACTGACATAGATGGTGACGTGTTGCTTTTATCACTTGTGTGTCTTGCCTTTTCGAGACTGTTTGTACGTGCATCATCAACTCTTTTATCCTCCTGTCTGTTCTACACAATATCCTAACAGCCATTTATCAAATCCTGACAGGGAAAAGTTCAGGGAAGTACATGTATTTGCCTTCTTGCTGACAGTTTGTGGAGAGGAATCATGCATCTCTCAAGTGTATACATTAAATTTAAAGCTAACGCCAGTTTCTGGCTAAATTAACTTAATAGGGAGTCAGTCCAATGGTAATCATCGCCTCTAACGCCCAACTTTACACTGTCTGTATTCTTATAAAGCGTACTGCAAAATGTGACGCATCCTAATGCTCCTGGCATAAAGACTCAACTGCGAATACTCTCATCTCTAAACTGCATTCATCTCAACTCCAGTGGCTTATTAACCTGTCACTCACAATATTTCAAACACAAGTGGCCCGATTTTCTTTTTTCGAACCCCCAAAAAACCCAAACTTTCCACTGAATCCCTGTTTTCAAAATAATCCGTGTCCCAGGAGTGACGCTACAGTCCCAGATCATAGCAAGGAGACTCATTTGTCAGGGTAACATGTTTACTTTTGCTTTGTTCGCTCGGTTTGTTTAATCACAAATATTTTAATTTTCTTGTCTCTGTGGGGTTTATTTTATGGATTTTTTATTTACTAGTAGAACTGGTGGTGACACAGAGGTGAAAAAAACAGATGACACTCAAAGCTGAAAACACCTGGCGCCTTTCTACACCGCACATTCAGCACCGGAGACAAAATTTGTTGTTTGAGAGCCTCGGGACGAAACATAAATGCAAATTCTCTTCTGCGTGTTATTGTGGGCTGAACTCAGCCTAATGCTGTTTCTTTTTTTGCAGTCTTTTTTGCAGCAGTGGAACATTTAGAGTCTACATTATGGAGCCCTTAAATCAATAATGTCTGTATCAATAAGTAACACCTACTTGTGTTTGCATAACTAAGCATTTTCTTGCACATTTAATGTCTGCAGCAAATCACCATTTTGTACCTCGGAGACCAAACTTTTGAACATCGTGATAATGATTTGTTTTTCTTTTAAACAGCCTGAAGACCACGCTGAAAAAGAAGCTTTCGGGAGACGTTGTCAACCTCTCGGGAATCCCGCTCTCCGGCCGGGATGTCCACCGCGTGGCCTTCTACCTTCAGAGCAGCAGTGACATGGTGTCCGCCGTAGACCTGAGCTTCACTGAACTGCAGGACGACAGCTTACGCATGCTGCTGCCCTACCTCAGCTGCTTGCCGAAACTCACCATACTTGCTGTTAATGGCAACCGTCTGACAGCGGCCATCCTGAAAGACCTGACAGATGTAATGAAGGAGCCCAAGAAGTTCCCCACGCTAGCCTGGATTGACTTGGGGAACAATGTGGATATCTTCACCATCCCGCAGCCGCTGCTCGTGGCGCTGCGGCGCCGCTTCGGTTTACGCAGCAGCCTCCCCACCATCTACGAGTACAGTGAGGCGCAGGCTTTCGGTAGCTATAACCCGAACATGGAGACCTCTGTGGAGGAGCCTAGTCTGTACGAGGAGGGAGATATAGTAGAAGATGATAGAGAGGAGGAGGAGGAGGAGGACAGACTGGAGCTTCAAGCCTGGGGCTTTGGAGAAGAAAGCATGTCAAAAAATGTGCCGGTGCACTTCTGTGGGAGGTGATCACCCAGAGCTGCTTTCTTTTTGACTGGCAGCCTTGCATATCCCTCTGTATCACCTTGCTCCTCCTGCGTTAGCCGATGTCAGTGTGGTAGAAGATGCTTACAGTGACCCACACGTTTCTGAAAATAACTTTAAAATAAGTAAATGTGCTGTGTGTCCCTTTGGATGCTCTGACTACTGAAATTAAATGTGAGAATATGCTTGTGGACTGATTTATCCTTCATTTATCCAGGGGAGTCTGAACTGATCCAGCTTCCAGTGCTTCATCTTACTGAAGTTGTGTGCTTGTCCCACTTGGAAGCTGGAGCAGCTGTGGATTAAGTGCCTTCCACGAGGGCACATCAGCAGTAGCTGCTGAGGAAGAGGGGAGTGTTATTAATTCACTTTCTCTAAGCACATCCTTTCTTTTTTCCATTCCTTGCCTGAATATGTCAGGGTCTGATATATATGTAAGTAACTATATATCCTGCATAGGAAACACTTAAGAAACAGGAACATTTAACTTACTTAGAGAAGAAAGAGTATGGAAAGTATAAGCAACAAGTTGACTGTAATGAGTCGTTCATCAGCACTCCTGATCCAAGACTGTACACTGGGTAATTATTCACTAGAGCCAGCTGGAGGCACTATATTAGTGATTCGTTCATAGTTATCCATAAAGTGAGGGGTTTGATTGAAACACAAAGTGATAGAGTAGTCATGAGGAACTGCTGAGGCCACACAGACAGAGTAACAAATGTTAAATATTAATTAGATTTTTAGTAATGAATAAGCAGTTATTGTTTTGGGTTGATGAATATTTGGATCAGAGTTGATGAATTTTTGTATGATTATGAACCAGTCCTCCTCCCCCTCCTCCATCCCACCCAATCCCTAACATCCTGTCACACCAACCCTCTGCAATTACTCCTTCACTACATCTTTGAATCTCTTTTGTGGTTTTCCTCTTTTCCTCCTCCCTGGCAGCTCCATCATTAGCATCCTTTGTCCATTATCTCCACTATCCCTCCTCTGCACATGTCCAAACGTTCTCAGTATTGCCACTCTAACTTTGTCTCCAAACTATGAGTACCACCATCTCCAAGTCATACACCACCGCAGGTCTCACTACCTTCCTGTAAACTTTCCTTTTGACTCTCGCTGCTATCCTTCTAGCACTCATCATCTCCACCCTGCCTGCACTCTCTTCTTCACATCTCTTGTGCACTACCTCTCTCTTTGGATGGTTACCCCCAGGTGTTTCACCTAATGACACACTAATATCGTATTTTCCAGCTGGTTCTGTAGGAAGTAATTGTCAGAAGTTCGGGTGGGAGAGCACTGATGAACGACTGATTACACATCGGTTCATTCCTGAGTCATTCCTCTCTTGTTCTAACTAAGCAAGTTTTTTTCTGCCCTTTATTGTAAAATCTTAGAGCTTTTTTGTGATATGTATGTTTTATCTGGAAATAAAGTAATTCTGTTTTCATTAAATATGATTTCAGTTTTGCTACAGCTGGGACTCTGCATTTCTTCAGGAGTTATTTTTTTTAATCGATCAGTTATGATAAGCTAAAGCATACTGAATGATGCTTCAAGTCCGTGCCGATGTGCCGACAGAAGCCCTGATGCACGCATGGACACATGCTGGCAGGAGCACACAGAGTTTGTGAGCTGCTGATGAACTGGTTACTGTCTCTATCAAGGCTCGTTATGCCCCTTCAGTCAGAGACGGTGTACAGAGGATCTACTTTTTTTCTCAGCAAATAGGACCGTAGCCCCAGATCATTTCGTCCAATGGCGATCATCGAATGATTCCGTTTATGAATCAGACAACAAGAAACGAGAAGGAAACCGCCTATTTTGAAGATATTCTCACAGTTTTGTAGACTACAAGCAGTTCTGCTTTTTCTTTCCCTTTCTGCTGTTACGCTCCCACGGACAGATCAGATTTTGTTGTGGCATGAGTTTTGTTTGTTTGTTTTTATATATATGGGTGGCTGCCACCCTTTTGTATTGGTTTTAACAAGTGGGCATGACTATTTACTGTAACACAGCATTTAACCCGCAGACAGATAGCATCTACGTGTGCACTACATTTCCAAATACATTTCAAATTCTTTTGAATGGGGAGCTTGATGATTTCTTAAAAAAAAAAAAACTGCTGTCTGTGAATACAGCTCACACTTTATCCTACCAGTATTAATGTGGTCTGTTCTCTTTCAGTGCTGTTATTCATGAAATTCAGAGTATTTGTGTTTACAGGGGGACATTAATGAAATGAATCCTTGGCTTTTGTGTGTCTGTGAGATGGTAATTAGACTGTGTGCATGAGTGTGTTTTGAACATGCAGAGTAAATTACTACCTTTGATCACAGAAATGAAATGTTTACTCATTTGCGCAACTCCGTCCCTGAATTCGCAATCTTTCCTGTTTTTATTGTTAATATAAAAATAAACGAGTGACTCAGCTGCATAGCAGAAATGAAAATCTGTCCACATTCTCGATTTGATAGATAAGACGTTGACCTTCCTGGAAATTCACTGCGGTAAAGTCGTTTGAAAGTTTACTCAAATTTGACTTTGGCTCGCGAGCCTGCTGTTCCTTCAGAAGTAAACACAGTTTGAATAACATTTCCCTTCTGTGGACTTGTTTCTCGCTAAAGTGAGAAATAATTCTGTTTGGTGAAGCATCTGGATCGCTCTGCTTACATAGTTTGTCTCCTTAAGAAGAAGGAGAGCGATCGCCCTTATTTACTCTGATACTAGTCATTCCTTTACCGTGTACCCACATCCATCCACGCTGACTTTGTCAAGCTGCAGTTTTGACAGCTCGCTTGTCTAGTTTAGAACAGGGGTGGAAAATCAAAACAGGGCACTCATGGGAGCGTGTGACCAGTATAATCACTGGTTCGTTAACACAAAGGACCGGTTTCACACCATAAACATTCATTCGTTACTCTGTAGAAACACTAAACAGTCTCTCTTTGTTTTAAGCCTGCCATGGGAAAACATACCCACATTTCTGTTTTTCAGGTTTTACCGGTGCTTTATACTCTGTCAGTCTTATAACTGGGAAATTTACTCATCTGACTGGAAAGATGTGTGTCAGATCTATGGGGGCATAAGGTATATTTGATGTTTGTATTTTTATGACATGCACGTATATATATATATGCTTTAAAGAGATATATTCCTCCCACCACAAGTTGCACCTAAGTCACTTTGCCTGGAAAGCACATGCGTACTCTCATTCATCAGGAATACTTTAAACATTTTCAAGGGGCTCCAATTTCAGCAGCTGGTTTCCATGTTTCATGTTCTTAGTGCTGCGTAGAGATGAGAACAGTTCCTTGTACGGGCCTGTCAGAGGCACCACCATATCAACATCCTGATGGCTAGTTGTGGCTCTACTTGCAAGGCATTTTTATGTTTGCAGGAGCAGAGCCTGAGGCTGTCCATCTGTGATTCCTGTCTGTCCCTCTAAAGGAAACACAGGAGTGTCAGATAACAGAGGATGTTGTTCTGGTTTGTAGAGGACGCCGAAACACTATGCAGACATTTAGAGAAAGAAAGAATGTATGCTTTATTGATCCCCGTGGGGAAATTCCTCTCTGCATTTAACCCATTCACTCAGTGAGGCAGTGGGCAGCCATTGGGCACCCGGGGAGCAGTGTGTAGGGATGGTACCTTGCTCAGCGGTACCTCAGGGTAGCTGTTCAGGGGAATCGAACCCCTGACCTTCCGATCACGGGGCCACCACTCTACCTACTAAGCTATCCCTGCCCCTATTTACCTCTGGAGCCTCACATCTGTGCAGTTTGTGACTACTGTCTCAAAAATCAGAGTGGACAATAATAAAGCATATTTACTTATTGTAAATACTTTTACTGGCTGGGTTTAGTTTCTCTGCCTTTCAAAACAAAGATCAGAGGTGTAACACTGCCGTTGGGTGTATAACTATTATATTTCTTCGGGCATTCTCGTTAAGATGAAAATCGAGCACAAAGTTTGAACAAGAAAAAAATGCAGCAGCAAAAACAACACATCACACTAAACAAAGAATCATTCAAATGTTTTAGGAGTCCTAAAGTACATCAACGCTCACACACTCCTGTCTCATCGGTCCACTTTTAGCTTTGATGGCAGCGCACATTTGTCATGATGTTGCATCGGTAAGATTATGCAGTGTCACATTTATTTCTGTCCAGAAATTGCATTATGTTTTCACCAAGTGTAAAGTCTTCTCCAGAACAATCCCCAAAATTCTGAATCGGGTCAAAATGAAAACTCTGTGGTGGCCAATGCATGTGTAAAAATGATGTCTCTCACATTTTGAGCCAGATGAAACCCAACATTGTCATCCTGGGATATGGCATCCGGAAGAAGAAAAACCCCTGATGGAAAAACCTGGTTATTCGGTATGTTCAGGTACATGGTTGGCCTCATTTTTGGGCACCTGGTGTTACTAAACCTAGACCAACAGTCCACTCCAAGCCTCTATTTGTTTAGTTCAAATCCAGTGGGAACACTTTTTTAGCCAAGAAGTATATATAAACATGTATTCTTCCTCTTTCTCTTTCTCTTAGTTTGACGTCATAGGTAAATGTCACAGACATTTTCTACAGAATTTGGAAAGCAGAAGACATCAAAGACTTCCCATTCATCTAAACCGAGGGTAATTCCTCAACAGGTTTTACTATGAATCTGAAGTTCCCTTAAACAAGAGAAATCCACCAGTAAAGCTTTTATGGATTACCTTTGAATTATCAACCATTACATCCTCCACCTAGTATGTGAGCAGCGGGAATAAAATGCTGCTTTCGTGTCAGTCCAGGAATCATTTATCACCAAGTTTTAAAATGGAGCTTTTGAATGTACGCCACTGGCATGTGCTGTAGCCCCCTGCTGAACATGATGTACATGTGATAAGGCAACGTGAGAACATAGCTGCAGTTTTATCATCTCAAAGTGTTTGCACATATTTTGGGATAGATTGCACTCCAGGGTTTTCTGAACCAACAGTCCAGTTCCTTACTCATTGTTCTGGGTCTTCTCAGGCATGAAATGCATATTAGCAGGTTAGCAAACACACTGCATTACAGTCATGTTTCATGTTGGCAGCAAAGGGAGTTTATTCATTCACTCAACTTTCAAAACAGGGAGTGCTGGATTTTCTCTGGAGCTAAAAAAGTAACAATAAAACATTTTAAAAGACGTCATAGCTACAGTGTAAAAATCTGTTCATTTGTGATAAATTATTATTGAGTACAAATAAAAAGTGAAATAAAGTAAAATAAAAATGATTTTCTTCTATTAATTGCATGAGCTAGAGTATAAGTATAGCACAATTGTATTTCAGTAGATTGGCTCCATTCAAAATATTGTGACTAAAACTGCTTTTTCTGTGTAATAAAAATACAGTACACCAAATACTTGAACATTTGTTTAACTTCTCCTGAGATGTGCATGAACCCAAGCCTTTAGTGAGCAGTGGATTGCTCTTTTCTTGGAAAGCATACATGCTCCATCTAGTGGCGTTTGTTGGCTGCACAGAGCCAGCTCCGGATGTCAGCTGAAAGAAGAGCTTGTTAGTGCAAGCGGTAGTTCAGAGTTTATTCCACTCATCCATGCATTTCTGATCTCACCAGGAGAACAGATGAGAAACTGCGGTAAATGTGTAATTAATAAAGCAAACACACATGGCTTATTTCTTCCCTACCTCAACAAAAAGCGATGGGGGGACCAATCAGTCATTCCCATAGTATGCTTTGTTTCACAATCCTGGAGACTGATAGCTTCTGGACTCTCTCCCAGAGTTTGTAGTCCTTGAGTTTGAACTTGTCATATGGTTCTCATCCAAAGTTAGTTTCTACAGACAAAAGAACACAAACCACCTCCAGAAATGCGGGGGTTCCATAAACACTGCTTCGAAAGTGGTCTTTGCTTTGGTCTTCCTCATTTGTGGCAGTCAAAGAATACAATTTATTTCTCACGGGAAAGCACCTTGTCCACTAATGTTGATTTCCTATCAGTGACAAGGTCTTCTTTTATAATTTGCATAACTAGCAGCGTAAATCAGTTTCATAAATCATAAATCAGCGCTGGCTTGTCCCTGGCTTATCGAAGAATAAAGAAAGCAGAAACGGCTGTTCAAATCCCCACAAGGCTGCCCACTATGTTGATTGGAATGATGGAGCGAGCCGTGGCTTCTCAGAATGGGCGCATTAGACGCAGCACGGATGACATCTTGGAGAAGCTTGCAGCTGCGTTGAGTGCTGAGACTCTGACAACGTCTTGGAGAGGCTCACGGCTGTCGTGAACACTCGTGCTCTATGAGCAAACTGGATAACATCTTGGTGTAGCTGGATAACATCGTGGAGAGGCTCACGGCTCTCCAACGGGAATGGTGAGGAACCAGTGATGGACGTTAGATCGACTGTAAAATTGACATGCAGTTTTTCGCATATGCGGCTACCATATCGGCACCAGCTGCGGTCTCAAGGCTGGAGCTGAGCATAACAAACAACTTCTCCCCTGATAACAAACTGTGTTTGGACTCTTCGTTCCAAACGCCCTTGTATGCTTATCTCCAAGGCCGAGTCGGACGGCGGGTCTGGCCCAGCGCTGGATGAATAGTTGCAGGGCAGGATGGCTGTGTCTGGATCGGCTTACTTCTCACCCCTTACCCACCCCTGTTGCTTGTCACGTGCTTCATGATGTTGTGATGTGGACATTCATGTGCTTTTTGTGCAGAGGAGGTTTTTTTTGTTTTCTGTTCTCATGCTGTCCTCCCATAGGAGCCCAGCATGAGTAGAGGTCTCTTTTTTCCCCTCCTGGACTTGCCCATTGTATTGTACATTTCAGTGTTTTTCCATGGTACTACCGGTCTCCTCCCTATGTGATGTCTGTGTTGTGTATGTAAGGTCGGGGGGCAGGGGGTCCCATTTCGCTGCAGGGCAACTTGCATGTGACAAAGGCTTTCTTGACTTGACTTTCTTGTGTTTTTGTATTTTGTTCTTTATTTATCCCATGGTTCCCAGGTTGTTCGGTTAAGTTTATTAGATTTCCCCCATGTCTTTACCCCATGTGCCCCCCCCTCCCCCCCATGTATATCTGTGAGTTCCCGTGCCTCGTTTCTCCTCCTTGTGTTTTATTCCATGTTTTCCCCAGCCCGTTATGTCTGTGCTCTTCCCGTGTTCTCTCTCCCTCCAGTCTGCTTCTCTGTGTACTTCCTGTTTTACTTTGATAGTCTCCCGTCAGTATACGTCATGTTGTGTTTGCTCCTGCCCTGTCTCGTTATGATTTGAGCCCTCACACTAGCAGATTTTAGTGCATTACTGTTTTGCATAAAAACATTTAATTTGATGATGTTATCAGGATATCTAGAGAAAACAAGCTGATGCTATGATTTTCAAAGTCATCCTTTATTTCATTTTTAGGTTGTTATAGCAGATAAATCTCACTTAAAGCACAAATTTAGAGAGGTGTCAAAGAGAGAGTCTGTAACTCTAATTGCAGAAGAGCGTAACAGTTGAACAATTACTTTTAACTAATAAAAAAGCAACCGCATGAACTGATTTCCACACATCTTCTGTCAGTTACAAGCTAACTGTAACAATGTAAGCCAGGATCCATCTGTGGTCACCACATCAAAGACTTTATATAAAATCTGTCCTGTTGCACAAGAGTATGCTCTTCCTGTAAAACTCTAGAGTGTACCTCTAGAGTTTTACAGAATAATTTAACAAAAGATTTGTTTAATAGCCAAAAATGAAAGCACACAAAAAGAAACAGGGTCACAAACAATAAAGCAGAACATCACAAAAGGGACCATAAAAAGCAAAGAACTTAACAGCCAGACAAAGATTTGGAAACACATAGGACTACAAATATATAAATATATATCTCAGGGCACTGAGACAGAATGAGGGAGGGGCAAAAAAAATCACAAAAGGAAGGAAAGGAACAGAAAATAAAACTGTGTGACACAACACAGAACAGACATTGAATGTAAAACAGGATATAACTCCCAGAAAAATAACACTGAGACGTGGGAACCGCACTACACTAGAGGACAGAGAGAGGTCAAAGCCATTTAGACATGACCAGATCAGAAGGAGGAAACACAGATGGAAATAAATTAAAACAAGCGATCGTACACAAAGAGAAGAATTCAAACGCTTTAACACCACTGGAACAAAAGAGCCTTTGTTCGTGATGGCTCGATCAGATCAGAACTTGAACAACTAGAAGCAGCAACCACCAAAAAGTAGTTTAAAGATGCGTCGAACATGCTGGATTATATGTCTACCTCTACTTGGTTGCATGTTTTTAAAATGAAAGAAAAAAGTAGAACTCTTCCATCCTGCAGTGCAGCCACACAGTGCAAAAAATATTCAGGTCGAATCTAAAACTCTAAAGTGTGTCACTGCTGGCCTGAAGGGATCCACAAATTTATTTTAATGTGGCTACGTGAAATAAAATCACCATAAGGTCACTGTTTGATGTACTACTGTGGATGACAGTGAATTTAAAGAGAGTCGGCACTGTACTCACTTCACACACAACAATGCGTCTTGTGTAGTTACCTCAGATGCACTTTTTCTCTCCTGCACCACTGCTGCAGCAGCTGCGCGTATTTCAAAGACGCATATTTTCTGTAGGATTTCGTAATATTACACACTAAGAACATCGGGAGCATCCTTCATGCCTGCGGCTTCCTCGTGTCTGAACGATAATAACTCACTGAAGGCTATCTGCTGCCCCCTGCGGGCTTTCAGCAGGTACTGTCTATGTGAAGAAAGAAAACCCCTCTAATCTTCTTACTGCAGACGATATCCTTGTGCGCACACAGACGCACACGCGCGCACACAAAGAGAGGGGCTAAATGTGCCCGTAAATAAGACTGTAAACGCATTTAGTTTTGGTACAAACAGACAGAAATAACACAGCGTGTGCTGGTGCGGAAGATAAGCTTAGTTATCACCTCTTCCTGCAGATACGACCCCTTCAAGCTGATGTGTTATATTTTGCGATTTCAAGGAGTTTTCATTGTGAAAGGCACCAAATTTGTGTGAGGGCTGTTAAAGCTGACCACCTTATTATAATGCTTATTGCTGCTAAGTCACCAGAATAAACCAACGCTGAGGAGAAAAAAAATAGCGTGATTCGTCTGGCACGCTCAGATGCGTCCTTACGCACAGGCGTGAACGCCTACTCCGGTGATGTGTCGGGGCGGATTGGCTGCTAAAGATACCAGCGCCCGTGTGCTCTTTGTGATTGGCTGTGGCTGTCTTGGCCATTACGTTATGCTTACTCCATACACACTGGTAGCCGGAGAGAGGGAAGACGTAATGGTTTGATTCCGTGTGCACTTGCAATGGTCGTCGTTCTGACATTACTCGGCAAATTCCTCAGACGAGAGGTGCAATGAAGGTATGTGCCTGTTTCTGCAGCTCGTTTGTGATTTGGATTGTTAACGAGGCTCATGCGGTGCCGTGATGTGCAGGGGGTGCTGCATCGAGAAGCAGGGAATATCCCCATCCTAATGCCAGTTAATTTCATTTGTGTGCAGTTGTATCAACAGGCTTGAACGCTGCAGACACTCTTTAATTTTTAACTTGCCATCACATTTCATTACTCGCCGCTGTCATTCCAGCGCCTGACAGTCTGGGGTTTGCATTATTTTCCTGTCGAGGGTGCAAGCCTGGAAACGCTTTCCCCACGTCTCCAGCCGTCCTGATAAACACTGGGTACAGTGTGTAGCCTTTTAATGAGCCTGCTTTGACCCCAGAGTGCTAGTTCAGTGGCCAGAGCGACATCCATTCATCGTCAGGCTTTAATCCGCTCTAACGAGATAGAGATACTGCGGCCGGTGAGTGAGAGAGCGTGGGGATGTTCGGGAGACGTCTCGGGATACCGAGAGGGTCACCTCTCAGGTCCAAGCTGTGTCAGGCTGTGCAGGAGTCTCCTTCCTCTCAGTGTGCGCTTGTGTATATGCGTGTGTTTGTTTGTGTGCGCCTGTGCTGTAGCAGCTACAGGCTGCAGCATAGGAAGGAAAGGTGATGAAGCTGTCTGGCAGCTTAGGACAGATAATGATGAAGACTACAGCGATGATGTCATTGGTCCTCTGGTGGTGGCAGGTTTCTGGTGGCAGTCGGTGTGAAAGGTGAAGTGAAACAGCAGCAGCATCAAGGAACGTGAGTGTACACAGTACGAAAACTGTGCTGCTGTCGGTGGCAGTTGACACTTAGTCATCTGTTACAGTTAAAGCTGACTGGATGATTTTTTTTAAAGCTCATCGCATGCATCAGTGATTACCTTAAAAGGGAAATGTCCCCCTTTTAATAAATAAAGCCTCTCTTAATTCCAGAGGTGCAAAATAACCAAATACATAGCTTTTTAACTCCTCACTAAAGCACTGCTTTGGATTGGCGTGTCTCTTTTTTCTGTGAAATCCTTTTCCTACGATTCATAATGAAATGATATGTTCTTTGTGCCAGGTCAGGCTGTTTCTTTAGTCACCCCGAAGTGGCCCAACACACAGCAAACTTATGGAAGCATCATCAGCACTGAAATGCTGCAGGGATTTCAGCAGATGGAACATTTTCTGAAACATGCCACTGAAACATTTAAACAGAAGGGCGTTTTAGCTTCTTGCGTGGTTTGTGTGTATGGTCACATTTTCTCACTTTGCAGCATTTCTTGTAAATGTTGAACATGTGTTGGCCCATCACCCCGTCGTCTGTTTTCCTGCACGTTTTAGGCTGCAGTGTGTTGAGGAGGGTTTTGTTTTTGTTTTTTTTAATATTATTTAGGTTTTGCCTGCCAAATTTTTACAGTCAAGTCTCTAAAGATTGCTGGATTGTTATAATATTTGATGTTTATTTGTGTTATGTAGGTTTTCTTTTACTAATCCCCCTTTTTTCTTGTTTTGGAGCTATGCTGCTCTTCTGTTTAGCTTTGGATTCATCAGTGTTATTGTAGCTTCTCATTTGGCTCTTAGTGGGTAAAAAGGGAAATATTTTTTTCTATAGTTGCAATTAGTGGTGATGCACCCATCTTGAACTTGTGAGCCAATTCTGATGCTTAAAATAACCATTTGGCTGATTACCAAAGAAGTTGTTTGTTTTTGCAGTTTTCCTCCTGTGTGCTAAGAAAACAAGGGAATAAAACTCCCATCATATCACTATATTCAAACATTAAACAGGCGCAAAATTTATGTGGCACAGCAGAAAAGACATTTTGGCCAGAGTCATCAGTAAATGTCATCCCATTTGCTGGCAGGTTGATGGCAGCGAACAGGGACGATATTGATGTTTGGCTGATATATCGGTGCATTTGTAGCTCTTAATGGTTGCTTTTAACTAACTTGATTTTATGTGCAAGGCCCGTCCTCGTAAAATAGAAGCTTTTTTGGAGAATAAGTGAGCTGGGGTTCAGGTTGAAATCACAGAGGACGTGATTTTTGACTGAATGGCTGTTCTGAAAAATTTTTTTTTTTTTTGCTTGCAGATTCAACTAAGACCTTTTTTCTTTTTTAATGCCTCCCTTCCTCCCCGCCCCCCCCCCCCCCTCCTGTTTATCGCAATATTGTGGCAGATAAGAAAACAGACGGCTTAACTCTGTGAAGTTAATTTTCCCGAGGCACATCATCACTCGCTGTGTCCCGGGAAAGCAAAATGGATGTGACGTTTTATTGACTAATCTGGTTTAAATTGAAAAGCAGCTTTTCTGCCCCTGTGGACGGGACGGCGCTGGGTTGTGTAAGCATGCATCTCAAAACGGGAAAGACTGCTGTACAGTCTGTGCTGCCAGTGCCATTTTATTCAGAGTTAAACCTCTGACTTAAGTGGTTGGCTTTTTCTTTTTTTTTTTTCTTTATGTTGCATTTAAAAATTCTCGTTTTCACGGCCATCTCGAAGCCCATATTGGGCATGGTGGGAGTAAATAGTCACAAATCCCCGCTTCCAGTGTATCACACTTTGTTCCAAATGGGACTAAACTGACTGAAGCTATAAAGAATCAAAGGGGTGCACGAGATTCCTGGTGATATTTCATGACAGTTTTTATATTGCAGGACTGCAGGACTCGGCATCTGTTTCCAGGGCTAAATCCAGCCAAGTCGTCCTTTGCCTTCAGAGTAGACTTTGTCAATTTCACATTTTGCACGCACAAATCCAACTTTGCCTGTAGCAGTTTGATTTGCACATGCATATTTCTCCAGACTTTGACATCTGCATCCTCCAGCAGACATCACTGACTGTATTTGTGTCATAATTTAAATGGAAAAATATCACATTTAGCTCCATCATCTTCAGACAAATGTCTAAAGGCGTTAAATCAATTAGTTATTTTTTTTTTTCTGAAACCATTATCTCCGGTATAAACAGGCAGCCAGCTGAATTCACTTTTCACAGTGTGAGTGACATTTGCAGTTGATACAAGAGGGGGGAAAACTGAGAGAGATTCAGGAGAGGGAAAGGAAATGAAAAGGCGGGAGAGAGGTGGTGGATGGTGGAAGATTAGCGTTGAAGGCCCCTTCAATAAAATGTATGACAGTGCACAGTTTTCTCTCAAAAGTCCTCATAATAGACTCTGGTTGGTCCACATGTGCGTGCAGACTTGCAGAAGTCAGCCCCAGGTGTCATTTGTATCATTTAGACAGATGTAGCCAGAGTACTTTGGGTTTTGTTTTTTTTGTTTAGATTTCACTCCTTTAACAGAAGAATAATATCCACTTTTACAGATTTCCCTCTGTTTATCAAAGCCTTATGCTTACATTACCACAAACATCATTCAGAGGTTCACATTGAGTACTGCTACAAGAAGCCAAGACCCAGCCGATGACTTAATTCAACAATGCAACGTGCGTCAGTGCTTTCCGAGTCCTGCAAACACTTAAAAATACATCTTAAGTTTTGCAGTTGTGTTTCTTGCAAGGGGGAAAAGGTAAAGGAAGAGGGATGGGGACGTGACATCAACAAAGGTCACCATCGATAATCAAATTATGCTATCGGGACACTGCAATGCACCAGTAAAGCACTCCCATTTAAAGTATTTAAAGTTTATTTTCCTTCTACGCTGAATTCCATTATTATTATTCAATTCCTACATTTCCCATAGTGCAACTTGAGTAATTTTATTAGAACCCCATCCTCGTGTTGTTTTTGTAGCTGGCTTGATGCATGTTAGTCTATATTCAAAATGTCAGTTATAAGGACAGAAAATAAAAGTAAAAGCAGTGTCAGAGCTCCAAGTAAAACAAAGTCATTTATGTTAATTATATAGTCCAATTCATGTGCACTTATGTAATTTCAGCTCTGCGTGAGAGTCTCTGCTGCCACTTTGCTGCTCTCCTGTCCTCTCTGTTTCACTGTGGGGTCAGCGTGTTTGCTTACTATTACATATCCACGTCCAGAGAAAGAGAAGATCTTTTGTTTGAGAGACTGTTTCTTCATTTGATGTTTAGTAGTTCAGAAATGCACAAACGCTATCAAAAGTCACCCAGTACAGTTTGAAGCAAGGTTAAAATCGTCTGTCTCAGTATGTGACTCATTTCTCCAGTTTGCGTCAGTCTGTCAGTGACCCATTTAAGCCTCATCTAGGTTCTCATCCCGGTTACACTTGTGGATGCTTGGGCAGTTTTTAAGTTTTTATCTTCTAGGCTCATTTTATGAGGTCGGCTAGCTGTTTGGCCACACAAGGCTCTCCCCTGTGGGTTTTTCTATTTAAATCCATGCCTCTGTTAGATTTTGCTACTTTCACACTTTAAGCTTGTGTGTAGGGGCTAGTCAGTGTGATGGCTGAACCCCAGCAGCAGTGTGTGAAATGTGACAGGTGACAGGAATGATAAAAATGCACAGTACAGTATCCCCAGAGGTATCATTCAAGTTAAGACTGTTGAGTGAAGATAAAACAAACAAAACAAAGCAAAAAAAAAAAAACTAAATCGCTGCCCTACATGTGATGTTTGCACTTGTCACTTGTTTATTCAGGACTCCCTGCCTACAGAGCTCGCAGTGTGCTAATTGAAGTGACACGGGGAACTCGTGCTGCTGGCTTAAAGCCAAATAAGACTGTTTTCATGGCCAGGCTGCAGTGGCTCCTCATCCTGGAGAATGCAGTAAAATTCCTTTTAGTGGCTTCATTCCCTTATGAGAGAGGTTTTATCTAACCGGAGACTTCTTAGCAGCTAACCACGGGGTCAAGTTTGTGCCACAGGCGAGTAATACAAGATTTAGTGTAACTCTACATAAATATATCTGGATAAAGTGAGCAGCTTGTGGAGGAATGTACCAAGGATAAGCAGCAATCTATAAAAAACAAATAAAACCTATATAATAAAATTAAAAATGTACTTTTATTATATAGCGTTTTTTTTATATATATATATATATATATGTTTATAGATATTTATTTCATTAATATAACATAATATACTGGTGGATTGGTAGCCAGGTAGCTACCAATCCACCGATAATGCGTGGTTGTATCGTTTGTTTAAGTATTGAGAAGGAGACAGTGAGTCAGGCATCTGGGGTCATCCTCTACAACAAATTTGACAATCAGAAAAGTTCAAAATCTCTTGTTTATTTTTATTTTACTTTTTTACATTTTTCTACGATATGTAATTCATCCAGTCACCTGACTCGGCAGGTTTTGACATGGTCAGGAGGACCTGCTGGAGTTCAAACTGAGCATCAGGATGAGGAAAAAACAGGATTAAAGTGACTGAACGTGGCGTGGTTGTTGGTTCCAGAGTATTGTAGAAACTGCTGATATACAGGGATTTTTCCACACAACTACCTCTCAGGTTTACAGATAAAACTGGTGTGATAAAAGAGAAAATATCCAGTGAGGAAAAAAACCCCAAATAACCTCTTGTTACAATCAAGGTCCACAGAAGACCATCTCTGGACACACAACAAGTGAAGCGTTGAAGCAGATGGGCTACAGCAGCAGAAGACCACGCCGGGTGCCACCGCTGTCAGCTAAGAAAAGGAAAATTGGAGATAATTCGGCATAAACAACTGCGAGCTATGCATTCAAGGATTCGGGCTGGTCCTAGTGTAATGATTAGGGGTGCAACGATACTCGTATCGATATTGAACCGTTCGATACAGTGCTTTCGGTTCGGTACGCATATGTATCGAACAATACAAAATTTGTAATTTATTTTATCAACTTTCCTTCTGACGATGCTGTCTGTGTTGAGCGCTCAGTGAATCTGCGTTCGACTACTCCGCCTAGGCTGCACTGTCGAGCGCAGATCCACTGAGCGCTCAACACAGACAGCATCTCAGAAGGAAGAGCGCAGGGCAAGCTAGCGAGACAGAAGTTAAGCTCTCCTTGCAACATGGCAAATTGAACCTCCCCCACCCTCATTCAGATCTGGCGTTTGGAATTATTTTGGTTTTCATGTGACGTATGACCCTGAAGGTAAGCGCGTCATGGACTAAAGTAAAACAGTATGTTGGATGTGCCACGCAATGCTCAATTACATGGGTGGGAACTAGTGTGTTAGCGCAGTTAGCTCGTTAACGTGTTGGCCGTCTAGCCCCATGCAGGGGTAGCTCGTTAACGGAGATTTGCCGCTGACAGCACTAGTGGGAACACAACGAATATGACTGCACATTTACGCCGACATCATCCTAGTGCAAAGACAAGTGGAAGCAGACAAAAACAACAAGCATGCATGCTACAAACTTTACCCGAGTCATTTAGACAGCCGTTAGCACATGATTCTCCTTATGGGGACCTGATATGTTTAATATTGTGGCGAGCTCAGACAAGGAGGAGACGGAGGTGTCGTTTGGTCTTGCTTCCCGTGAGCTAGCCAGGGAGCACAGCCGTTTATTGACATCTGCAGAAGAACACTGCCGCTAGCTAACTGCTCAGCGCGGCAACCGCACAGCAACAACAACACACAGGGCGCCCTCTGACCCCGGAAGGACACACCGTCGCAGCGAGAGGGCGTCACCCGTCACTATGGCAACATAAACAAAACATAACTGTACAAACAGAACCCCGAACAGCCCTGACCCGCTACATAGCCCCCACCTAAGGGGTCAGTCGTCCCCGACGACCCCATTACCCCACACAAAGTCCTGCAAATGTCCAGGTGCCTTCTTTTGGCGCACCGGCCGGTCACGACCGGCGGGGGAAAAGTCACTCGGGTCAGAACATGGGGTGCCACCATCATCCCACTTCTGACACCAATGTGGCGAGCTCAGACAACGAGGAGACGGAGGTGTCGTTTGGTCTTGCTTCCCGTGAGCTAGCCAGGGAGCACAGCCGTTTATTGACATCTGCAGAAGAACACTGCCGCTAGCTAACTGCTCAGCGCGGCAACCGCACAGCAACAACAACAACACACAGGGCGCCCTCTGACCCCGGAAGGACACACCGTCGCAGCGAGAGGGCGTCACCCGTCACTATGGCAACATAAACAAAACATAACTGTACAAACAGAACCCCGAACAGCCCTGACCCGCTACAATATGCTGCTGAGAATATAGCCCAGAAGAAGCGTATAGTATAGCTTTTATTTTGGAAAGAGCCATTTCTCTGTAATAAACTCTCTTTTCCAAAGATGAGTGATTCCTCAATCAGATACAGGTGTTACCGCGCCAGATCCGCGGCCCCGAACCGTAGTAAGGAAACCTCTGGCAGTTACTTGAAGGTTCCGTAACTGACTCGTAGCCGGCAACAGCTTACTATACAGGTCAACTCCGCTAGCAAAAAGATCGAAGGAGGCGTAGGAAACTGCTTCACCGAACTTTATTTCTTCTCTAAGGCACGAACACCGCGTACAGTGGGCTGAAACAGTTTACTCACAGCGAGCATCGCCGACACAACTCTGGCTGTCGAGGGAGTTATTATATTCCTTTTATTTATTTTCTTTTCGTCTCTTCTGTAGCTAACCGTTACTTTTTCCCCTTCTCCGCTCTCTCTCTTCACACACACACCAGGCAGTCCCGCTACACACATCCCGAATACATTTCCCATCAGGCTTCATCCTTAAAGGGCCATGCCTGTAACACAGGGCTTAAATTTTTCCAGTCGGGCTACCAAAATCTATCTCTGCCCTGCCCGTCGGGCTATTGTAGGAAGGAAAAATATATGTCAATGCTTTTGCATTCTTTCGGAAATGTAGCTGGGTAATTATGTCATTGGCATCGGTGAGCCACTGTCAATATGTGACATATTGAAATCGCGTTTGAATTTGCGCTTGTTTTTTGCTTTCACTTTGCAAATGTCCAGGTGCCTTCTTTTGGCGCACCGGCCGGTCACGACCGGCGGGGGAAAAGTCACTCGGGTCAGAACATGGGGTGCCACCATCATCCCACTTCTGACACCAATGTGGCGAGCTCAGACAACGAGGAGACGGAGGTGTCGTTTGGTCTTGCTTCCCGTGAGCTAGCCAGGGAGCACAGCCGTTTATTGACATCTGCAGAAGAACACTGCCGCTAGCTAACTGCTCAGCGCAGCAACCGCACAGCAACAACAACAACACACAGGGCGCCCTCTGACCCCGGAAGGACACACCGTCGCAGCGAGAGGGCGTCACCCGTCACTATGGCAACATAAACAAAACATAACTGTACAAACAGAACCCCGAACAGCCCTGACCCGCTACAATATGCTGCTGAGAATATAGCCCAGAAGAAGCGTATAGTATAGCTTTTATTTTGGAAAGAGCCATTTCTCTGTAATAAACTCTCTTTTCCAAAGATGAGTGATTCCTCAATCAGATATATATATTTTTTTTAATTACTTTTGTTTCAGCAACATTAAATTTAAAAACTGTACTTTTGAGTTAAAATATATATTTATCATTTTAATAAATGACAAATTAAAAAGGCATGAACATTTTTTTGTATCGAAAAAATATCGAACCGTGACACCAAAGTATCAAACCGAACCGTGAATTTTGTGTATCGTTGCACCCCTAGTAATGATGTACTCAAATGGCCTTCCACAGTCATAAGATCTCAATCCAATAGAGCACCTTGGGGATGTGGTGGAACCGAGATTCACATCATGGATGTGCAGCAGCTGCATGATGCTAACATATCATGTCAATAAGGACCATATGGAGCAGAATCTCTGAGGAGCACAGCTCCCTGGAATCTATACCCATGCGGCAATGGGAGAGGGGTGTTTGTATCACTGTAAAAGGAAAACTTCCAGCGTTTTGGAAAGACGAAACGATCTCTTCAAAATATCACCTCGGGCCGAGAGTAATGGAGGAAGACATTTTCCTCCATACTTCCTTTTACAGGCTAAACAATTTATCGGTTAACTGAAAAATAATGAACCAGTTGATGCCATGTGAATTAAGTAGTAGCCTCAAAAAATATGAATTGAAATCGGGCAAAATTGTTATTCATTAATTTAATGACAGACAAACAGAAATGCAGGCAGGGAGACAGAAAGATTAACGGTGCCCACCGGAAACAGTCATTCATTCAATTAATGAGATTAGTTAATGATTTGAACTGTGGAGCCGGTGGAAGTGGACTTTTCCCCTCCGCGTCCCGAGACCACATTTAGTGTGTCTTTTCTAAGATTACATAACGCCATCCTTAAGCAGATGGGTGAAGTCAGATCACAGGGTGTTTGTGACAAGTCGGAGCAGAGGGCCGTCTTAAGAAAAGATGTGGCAGGATCCCGTGAATTCCTTTGTTTTTCCTTTGGAGCCATGAACCAAAGAGGGCTTACATTATGCTCATGTCAGCTATTGATTCAGCAGGCTGGGGAACAACAGAAGACATATTCTCTCCTCGCTGTCCTCCCCCCTCCTTCCTCCCCGCATCAGTATGCTCCAAGGAGCCGTAGCTCCCATCGCACCATCTTTGCT
Source organism: Haplochromis burtoni (assembly GCF_018398535.1). Lineage (NCBI taxonomy): Eukaryota > Metazoa > Chordata > Actinopteri > Cichliformes > Cichlidae > Haplochromis > Haplochromis burtoni. The sequence continues at coordinate 737,294 of NW_024582543.1, forward strand.
CCCCGTCTCTGGGCCGTTTTTGAGATCTGCAGACGCATCCGATTTATTCTTTCTGCGTGGGGCATTTTGCTTTAATTTTACATATACCAACTTAAGTCTGGAAGCTACCTCGGGACGTTTAGAGTATGTATTTACATCCACCTCTTCCCATTTGAGCCACACAAGAATAGCCGTTGTATGGCTTGGACTCTTTTAACGTGGCTCAAAATAAATTTATAAATTTAAGCCACAGCGCTGTTGGTAAAAATGTCATTACCGGTAATATATTTTTGAGACGTCTTCTTTCTAATTATCTCTGACCTGCAGGAGCACTCTCAATAATGTGCTTCTCTCTCTTTCCGGTCATTGATCTCCCCTGAGCACAGTATTACTCAAGTGTCGTACTGTAGTTTGATATTTTATATGGGTCTTTATGCAATATTGTACTTTATCTTTATTTGTTTCATAACTTTATAGGTTCTAATTAACAGTACAGTAATTATAATTAGTAAAGAAATTATGGCGTTATGATGTATTAAGATAAGATCATACTTAATTCATCTTCACAAGCTACCCAGAGGTGTAGTTTTAAAGTAATTAAAGTTGGCTCTACCTTTATCTGCTCCAATGTTAATGATGTTTCTACAACATAGGTTCTATTTTTCAGTCATTTGAAAGTAAGTTAAAAGATCTAAGTGCTGTTCTGCTCTTCCCTAGCTCCATATTTCTGTTTCTATTGGGGGGTTTGATTGATTTACAGTTCAAAACAATCCTTATTCACCCTACTGACCTAAGTGCAGCCCCTCATCCAATCCCCAAAACTAACCGTTTTAGCTCCTCTTGTCTTTCATGCGACTCTGCCAACAGAAGGGCACAAACAAAAATGTTTTTATTATTACATTATTACATCTGCCTGAAAAAGAATTTAAAATGTCATCCTCAAATGTCATTAATTTCATCGATGATAATACTTAAGTACTGCATAAACTTCTGTACTAGATGTCTCTAAAAGTCATATCTAAGTCATGTGGGTGTATTTCTGTCTGTGTTGTTATAGGCAGGAGCATCGTCCATGTGGGCGTCATGCTGCGGGCTGTTGAACGAGGTGATGGGCACGGGCACGGTGCGGGCCCAGCAGCCGGGGTTTGGAGCAGGCGCGGGGCCCTTTCGCTTCGCCCCCAGTGCTGGGTACTCCACCTACCCCCCCACCAGCTCAGGGAGCGCCGGGCAGCTGTGCAAGGCCTGCGGACTGGCCTTCTCGGTCTTCAGACGCAAGGTAAACACGGATGTCAGCGAGTGACATGTGACAAAGCAGTAAGTGGAGCCTATCCCAGCTGTCGTAGGGCGAGAGAGTCACATCATGCCAGTGCTATATAAAAATGAACTCGCAGAGACTGCAAAGGTGCGAAGTAATCCCTCACACTCAACATTTTACACACCTTTTTTCAGCCTTGTAATCATTCTGTGCGGTTGTGAGCAGCGACTTTTCCTTCCTTGTGCATTCAGGAAAACGCACCCTAAAGTTCGGAGTCATCTTTTTTCTTTTCTTTTTTTTCTTTTAAATCTTGCAAAAAATTTAGAAGTTTCTCAACCTTAAAATCCTATTTATTATATTTTAATATAAACCTAATAACTTATAAGATTTATACATACAATATTATATTCAATCCATAATAAATGATGTAATTCTTTACTATTTTTAAAGGGCCTATGTTGCTCTTCTTAATCAGCACAATCATTAATTTGAGATACCTTTTAATTTAAGGAGCAAGGCCAAATTTTCACTCTTCTGTTCTCATTTTCATTTTCTCCTCAGTTCTCATGGCTCTCATTAGTACATGGAGATCTGCCCAGCTCTGAGGTGCCCCCACCAGTCCTCACCGAGGCCTTCCCCAAACCACAGTCGTAGGCATAGATCCATCTTTGTTACAGCAGCCGTTCTCTTACAAGAAACATTGTCAATCTAATTGGTCCCTGTTAGTGAAGAGTAATATTATTCAGACTGGTCTTTGATACTTGTATATATCTATCCCATTTTGGTGCAAGTCAAGAACATTGTTTTGCGCTATTGACAGAAATCCTTTAAAGAAAAGCTCAAGCTGTGCATGATGAGGAAGTTGTATTATTTTCCTACTTTTAAACTTTTCATAATGTGAATATTAGCCTCCACGTAAGCGTAGCCATTGAGAACTCACTGGCTTGTCTCTTTTTGACGTCTCGAAACTCTAAAACTTCAGATTTTTGAACATTTCATAGTATTTATTCCTCTAATGTATATTTATTCGCTGGTTTCTGCAGCAAACGCTCTGTTTTAGAGTAAAACTATTTTTAAGAGGACTCTGCTAAACATCTTACGTGGCTGTGTTAGAATGTGCGCCGTACCTTTCCAGGGTGTCTGCACAGCTCAACATGTTAGCATGGCAGAGTTTTATCTGCCTGGCAGTCAGACGGACTGATTAAAACTCTTCCTCTTTCCACGCAGCTTCACAGATGCCGGGTTGACTTCCATTTCACTGTCAGTGTGGTATTTTTATGGTATCTTTATAAAAAGAAGGGGGGAAAAAACCTGCTGGGGGATTAACAACAACTGATTGAAGCAAAGTATCTGTTACGGTGCAAATGTGCTTCTTGTGAACCAAGAGCACATTTGTGCACAAGCGATAAGAAAATGTCTACAGCCGTGGCCGACCCGCTTTCCTGCCCATTTGAAGTGTCAATCTACTCAGAGGCTCTGTATCAGGAGACAGTGTTAAGCCTGTTAAATGTCAAACATCACCAGGAGCTACAGATGGTTTACGTCTCTTTTCTGGACTCTCTTTCCTAGAAATGACTGGGCACTGTTTCAGATGGGACTCTGTGTTCGTGGTTATTAAGGTTTCTCTTTGTCAGGGCGATTCAGGCAGATCCAGGCGACTCCTGCATGCAGTATTTAAATAAGTGGCTATATGGGGACATGGCTGCACTCAGTACTGATTAAAAGGAATGTCTGTCAAAAGCTAAACTTTGCCCATTTTTCAGAGGTCTGATCTGATTAGATTTCTTTCAGAAGGTGTTTCCCTTATTTATTTATTTATTTATTTATTTATTTATTTATTTATTTATTTATTTATTTATTTTTAAAGTGGCATAAATGGTGAAGAGTTTATAAGTTAACAGGCCAGACATCATCACCCTTATGTTGCTGAAAAAGAACAACTTCAAGAACAAGTTTGTTTGCGTCAGTCAGAAGAGAAAGAATAACTGATCACATCACATCTGTCTTTCAATCTCTCCTCCCCCTGCAGCACATCTGCTGTGACTGTAAGAAGAGCTTCTGCGCTCTGTGCTCGGTGCTGCAGGAGAACCTGCGCTGCTGCACGACCTGCCACCTCCTGCGCGGCACGGCCTTCCAGCGGCCTCGGCTCATGCAGCTCAGGGTGAAGGACCTGCGCCAGTACCTGCTGCTGCGCAACATACCGACCGACACATGCAGGGAGAAGGAGGACCTGGTGGACCTGGTGCTCTGTCACCAGGGCGCGAGACAGGGCGCGAGGCAGACCCCGAGACCGGTGATGGAGGAGGAGGAGGAGGATGAGGAGGATGAAGAGGAGGAGGAGGATACACATGAGGAGGAGGAGGAGGAGGAGGAAGATGAAGAGGAGGAAGATGAAGGGGGAGATGACACAGACAGCCTGCACTCGCTCCCGCACTCACGTGCCGCCTCGCCCCCTTCCGCAACGCGCTCCACCTCTGAACAGTCGGTCCTGTCCGCCTCTCAGGGAGACGTGCTCAGCCCAAGTGACAGCTCAGGGACCACCAGCCAGGTCTGTGCTCACAAACACACCGCTTTCATTCAGAGTGTGTCAGCATCCTAACAACGAGCATCCTGGCAGCCGCACGTGCACAAGCATCATTCCCTGATTTACATCCGCCATACTTTCATCACATCTGTCCTCATTCTGTCCGAGATAATTAATTTCAGAGGTGAAATCAACATATTAAGTTTCAGAGTGGCTGTTTTAACTTCTTCTCTTTTTAACTCGCTAACAAACCAGCACTCTCGTGTGCATAGAGGGCTTAGATGTCTGTTTCATTTGATTTCATACTTTACTCTTTCCTTTGTGCTGCTTTCTGTGTTTTGTTTTGTTTTCTGGTCTTGTTGCTTTGTTATGAATGAAAAATCGACTCCATTGAAGGGAAAAAAGGTTAACTCTCCTCCGTGGTACTGGTGCAGTGTTCAGCAAAATATCCATGTGACAGCTGAAAACAGCTGTGTTAGCTATGTGGGCTAGCTCTGTGTGTAAGTGCAAAGCCCTCAGACCAGCCAGCGAGGCAGATTAAGCCCTTTGCCTTTTTTTAGTACTGTTACATGTACTGAGCCTGTTATGTAACAGGAGCACAGGTTGAGAACTCCCCACAGCGTCACAGCTGCAACCAAACAGCAGAAACACCACTGTACACTCCTCCTCTCATCTCTTCATGGGATGGGCACTGTGCAAATTTTAGTTTGTGGCACTTTAAATTTCTTACCACCAAATTTTGACACAAATACTACAAAGACAGTCAGACAAGAAAGCAAAAGTCATCTAAGACATTTGTGCTAACTTCATGAATTATTGAGAAAACAATCTGTCAAAAAATTTGGACGGTCCAACTAGATCACTCCAAACGGCACTCTTAGACTAGACATATGTAGGATATGGGGCTTTTTGGGGGGTGAGATCTGAACTAATCTAACGTATGTACCAGATATATTTGTGCCGTGGTCTTCCTAAAATATACCTCATCATTAAAATTAACTGAGAATTAACAGGCATCATTGCCAGTAAAAGTGTGGTGGCAGACGAAACTTCCATGTATAGTTACAAAAGCTCAGTGAATTAACATAAAGACACACAGTCACTTTTTAGGTACATCTGATTTTTGCTGTTTGAATATCAGCAAATCACATGACAGCAAATCAGTGCATTTAGGCCTTTAGACAAGGTCGGCAGCTCAAGTTCAAACAGAGCATCAGAATGGCGAGCTGAGCATGTCAGAAACTGCTCGGATTTTCCTGCACAATCATTTCTACGGTTTATGGAGAATTGTCTGAAATAAAGAAAATATCCAAGAATCTGCAAACCTCTGGGCAAGAAGATGCCAGAGGTCAGAGTAGAATAGCCTGATACGAAGGCAAATGCAAGTCAAGTAACCACTAGTTAAAACAAAGGTATGCAGAAGAGCATCTCTGAGCATGCAACACATCAAAACTTGAAGCAGATGGGCTACAGTGGAGTCTCTATTTCTGCTCCAGCAGAAGGACCGATGAGTGACAAGGATGCCCGGTGCTGGAGTTGGCACCATTTCAGCAGGACAAGCCCCACAGATCCTGCATGTTGCAGATATATATGTTAAATGTTGAGATCTGTGGGGTTGTGAAATAATTCCTAATAATGTCCCTAGTGTGGTGTCTGCTTTTGTTTGTTTTGTTTTCTTTTTTTAAATGACAGTGTCCACTTTGCTCAGGGCTCTGCTTTGTGATTGATTAGTGGTTGACATCACTTGACGTCTATTAGCTTTAGCTTCTGAAACTACACATTGCAGTGAAATACTTTTTTGGGTGATGCAGTTTTTTGTGTGATAATGCAAAGCCACTGCGTGAACTGAGTAAGATTTTCATGCTCCCTTAAATATTCAAACTCTCGAGTTGATACCACTTCAACCATTTTCACAAAAAAAAGGACCATACACATCGTTGCTTTTGATGAATAACCCATTTTCTCTGAGGCGATGTTTGGGGGATATTGGTGTCACTTTTCAGACTGGAGCTGGAAAATAGACTGAATATCAAAGAAAGGGGGGGAAATTGGATCAGTTGCTTTGAGATTTAACATTTCAGTGCACAGGATGATTGACGGGATTGTTTTATCACAATATAATGTCAAAACTAGAAGCCTCTTTGTTTGACAAGATGCCGTAATTTCTCTTTGAAATTACCTTGACATTTGTAGCTCTCTGGCATGAGATACGACGATATCGGCATCCGTCCAGGAGGTTATGGCCCTTGAAAATGTCTGGACATTTTTTGCTAACATTTGGTATCAAATCTATGAATCAGTAAGCATATGATGGAGCCTGACACATTCCAAGGAAATCCTCCTGTGCAGAGCCAAAATAAAAACTATCTAGCCCATGTATGTTTTGTTGTACACAAAAGCCTTCTGAACGTTTTGTTTCTGCTTGTGCTTCTGCAGCCTTGCTAGTTAATTCAAGTGCTTTCTAGTACTTCTATGTCATTTTGATGGTTGAATAAAATCTAACATCATTCACGTGTTCCACTGAGGTTCGGCTCTCTGTGAGAGTCGAGACTGCAGCTCATGTTTGTGTCTCTGAGGAGTGCCGTCTGAGCAAAAGCACGATGTCTGCACAAAGCGTTAGGCACCTAGCAGCGCTCCTGATGGATTCATTATTAACACGTCTTTATTCAAGAAAGACGATGGTCTGCGGGAATGTGCTGAAGCAGAGAGAGGGAGTTTAGTTTTTATGGTCTAGAAGGAGAGGCGCTGAACTCAGTGGTATCAATTAGAGCTTATTTCAGTGCCTCACGAGTTCGTTTTGTCACACAGATAAAAGAACAAAGAGGGCAATATCAGCAGTGATAACACAGCTACACAAAACAGAGCCTAAACTCTTCTGTAGCTCCTTTCGTTCTCTTATTAAATACAGCAAATTCCTGACCTCCACCTTCAAAGAGATTAATTAACTGCTGAGCTAAGAGGAGCTGTGACAGTGTTTAAACATCTCTGTTGGCTTTCTGAGCAGTTAAAGTCACAGATAGCGGTAAAGTAATTTCTTTTATCGTGGCAATGATGAAACCTTGTCACACAGAGCAGGAACAATTTATTTTATTATGCTTTCCATAAAGGTTCCACATTCGTTACTTTGACCAAAAGAGGTCTAAGCCATCAGGTAAAATGGCAAAGTATGTAATGTTTATCTCTGCAGTGTCTTTTTTTTTAACTGCAATAACCGAGTGGTTCTTGTATAGAACTTTTTATTGTGATGTAACATTTTATGCATTCATTCAATAGTGTTGTAGCACATGTATTCTGAAAGAATAGGTTGTTCTAACAAAAAGTCGTGTAAATAACTTCAGTTTTATTTATGTAGCACCAACATAACAGTCGAACTCAAGGCGCTTTATATTGTAAGGGGAAGACCCTACAACAATACTGAGAGAACTCCAGTAATCAGATGGCCCCTTTGAACTAGCTTTTGGCAACAGTGGGAAGGAAAAACTCGCTTATAACAAGAAGAAACCTCCAGTAGAACCAGGCTCAGGGAGGAGCACGAATGTGCATTATATACCTGAGATTTTTAAAGTATTTTTACACAGGGAAAAGAACTAATATGGGATGTGCATTAGATCTTATGAGTTAAACTACGAACTACGAAAATCAGTCATTGTCACACCTGAGAAGTCTTTGGTATTTATCTTAACAAGTTCAAAATCATTGTGACAGTTGGATCTGACTTAAGTTAACCTGACTGTTTGTCTCCACTCACACAGGAGCATGATGATACTCCAACAGCATCCCTCTTGAACCTGGAGCCCACGGAAAGTCTCATAGAGGTGTGAGACCCGCTTTTGTGCACATCTACAGCGTCGAACTGTCCGTATCTTTAAAGTCAAAGGAAATGCTATCCTGTTGCTTTGTAAGTGATTACGGCTCTGCTGCTGTGTGTGGATTGCAGGTCAGTCCGGCGACACAAAGGAGGATCAGAGCCTCGCTGTCGGATCTCGACAACGAAGAGGCAATAGAAAACCTGTCCGTCCGCCAGCTGAAAGAGATTCTCGCCAGGAACTTTGTCAATTACTCTGGCTGCTGCGAGAAGTGGGAGCTGCTGGAGCGAGTGCATCGACTCTACAGAGAAAACGAGCAGAACAGGAAGTCAAGTGAGAGCTTTGAATTTTCATTGTTTCTTACAAATTTCACTATTTTTATTTTTTTCTTGATGAACACTTTTTTTTTTTTCTCCTTGTGCTTTAGTGGAAAATGTCAACATAACTGCAGGTAACTTACATTTAATTATGTCTATTCATCTGTGATTACAACATTGCATTTATGCCGCTGATGTGCTGTAATTATGTGAGGAAGCATTTAATGCAAAACAACCTGCTTATTTGCTGCTTCACTTTTTATATTAATGAGCAAGTTCACGTCCCCCAAACTAATCTTCTTTGTTACTGCCCCTTCTTAACTATATAGTGGTTGCATATCCTCCACCTCTCTGCAACAGTGGAGTTGGAGGTAAGATGTGTTTCTAAAAAAAAAAAAAAGCCACATAACACACTATTTCCATCTCCTCCATGATCGCCATTGTACTGATACTGCATTTGCAACTCATCTGCTAGACCAGTTAAGGCATGCTGCAGCTGCTTTTACTCACCCCGTCCTTTACCATCTTCCTCTTTGTTGTGATCTTGCAAGGGTGCTTTTTATTAAGTCATTATTTCCTGCCTGGTTCGGTGTGTCTGCATTCTGTCACTCGTGCTTCTTCTCCTGTGTACATCATCTCTGTTTATTCTGAAGGACAGCCTCTCATGCCGTCGTTAATGCCCTCTTTAAGTGCTTTTACCTCTTGATGAGCCGTCATGGTGCTTCAGTGGCAGCATGTCTTCAGGTGTAATTGCATTGTCAAGCGTCCTCGTTGACATGAAGGGCTTGCGGATCACATTAGCTCCTCTTATTAGTCAGCTGTGCACAGGCAGCAGACAGGCTGCAGCTGCATTGGTCTTTTCCTGTCACGCTAGATGTGAGCAGCAGGACCCAGATTTAGGCCAGTCAGCTGATCAGTCAGAAATCATTTAAGTGTTAGTAAAACCAGAGCACTGATACAATTTGCCGCTGTGATTTTAAATGGTTTTGATGGGAGAGGCTGTCTGCCTACCATCAGCATGTGTTGATCATTATGCATGGCTCTGTTCACAAGCTGTCACAGGACGGCTCAGCGGTTTCCTTTTGTTAGTATCGATATTTTATCTCCATCTCAAATAAATAAAACCCCCTATTTTGCCCTGCACATGGAAACATTTAGCACAGACAGGTTTATGTTGCTCTATTTGGCACTAACACACACATTTCAAAATAGAGCCTAGACTAAAACCAGAGCACAGACCTCTTGACATGTCTGCTAGTTCAGTTAACCATACAGAAGGCCATATTGTTTGCAATATACAGGGCTCCAAAAGGAACCAACACCACAAAGACAGTCAAGCAAGCCTCGTTGGCATCGACATGTCAATCAAAGTTGCCGTACCCCTAATAATGCCTGTCTTTAATCCTTAATCAGATTTAAATGAGATGGCAGCATCTTGTGGCATTTTAGAGCTTCACCCGTTTTTAGTACCTCAGTACTGGCTTCACTGTTTCAGTCCAAGAGGAAGGACCACATGCTTTTAAGTTTTTTAGTTTAGTTTTTTGTTCTTTGTGTTTTTTTACTTTGACATGGAAAGTGCAGGGATTTAGATTAGTCCGAGAACTAACTTGTCACCAAATAAAATGAATGGTAATATTTTTAATCGCTGGAGATGGAGAGCTTCCACCTCACAAGAAGTGTAGATATAAATATCTGCAATAAAGCTTCAAAGTACTTTATCATTTTAAATAACATCTCAAACCCACAGGGAGTGTAGGGCTGTAGTTTACTGGGCCGAACATTGGTGATGGTGTTTGTGCTTATTATTCTGTCTTGCATCTGCACCTCCAACGCTGATCTCCATACACTCTTATGAGCCCACAGCAAAGAAGGATTTCTTATTGAAAATATTTATTTTATATATATATATATATTCCCATCCACAGATGGCGTCAAAGCTCAGCTGGCGGCTGATGAAAACCTGTGTCGCATCTGCATGGATGCCATCATTGACTGTGTGTTACTGGAATGTGGTCACATGGTAACTTGCACCAAATGCGGAAAGAGGATGAGCGAGTGCCCCATCTGCAGGCAGTATGTTGTGCGGGCCGTGCATGTCTTCAAGTCTTAAAACTCAGTGTGAGCGTGGGTGAGTGGGTGAATGTCGGCGCGGCTCTCAGGCGTGGCCCGAGCCCTGAATTTATCACTGAGAATGAACTGCTGTGCATGACGTCTCACAGGGCCTAATGCTGCAGCAGGCGTGAGCAACTTCTCGGTCTTGAAAACCAGACTGTTGTCTCTGGCCTACCACGGTTTGCCCCCCTGCCCTCCTTACTAACTTATGTTCCAGTCCTCCTTTCTCCACCCTGGTGGACCGGCATCGGCTACATCGGGACTTTCATTTTCTCTGTCTTTGGTCGTAAAACACACAGCAGAAGCCCCTGCCATCACGTTGTACTCGCCAGTGTCTGTATAGATTCGACCCACAAGAGAGGAGTGGGCAGGAGGTGGTCCTGCGGGTACTTGAAGTGGACCGCCTTGTTATTTGTGGGGAAGAGAAGCAGTTAAAATATAAGATCCCAGGGTTTGAGTCAGTATGGTTTACACAGTCATGCCACATGGCATTGTGTCATTCTCCTTCAGTGTTGTTTTGTTTGTTTCTTTGTTTCTTTTTAGGATGTGCAATATCAGAAAAAAGTAAAAAATAAAAAAGAAGTGTTCTTAGAAAATATTTATTATGCACCAGGTCGTCTCACACAGGAGCATGTAGGGTGCCAAAAAAAATCATGCCTTGAGTTGATATTTGGTTAAGTTTCACAGTATATGCATCACATAACCAGCAAGCTTGGTGTGATACCTTATTCTTATTTTTCCATTTACTCAAATGAACTTTGGGGAAACAGAGTGTGTACATGTGAGCCGGTTAACACTTACTGTGTGAAGGATCGTTTCTCCGTTGTCTCATCCAAGACTCCTGCAGTTTGCCGGTTGGTTAAGTCACAGTGTACATTCCTGCTAGATCTACTGTGCGAATGTTTATTAAGACAACGACAATAAAATGAACTCAAGGCCCACTTTCAAGCTTGTTGTAGAGCTTTTTGCTGCATTTTACAGTCTCTGTAATGTGATCATTCATTGATTTGCCATTGACATGTTCCTTGATGTCGCATGACTTAAGGTGGGAGATCATGTGAAAGGCCTCCTTCTTCTCCTGTGTACATTTTATTTCCCCACGTCCTTTCTCCTACTGGTCCATTTCTCCTCACAGTCATCGTTAAATGTACCTTAGGAGCTAAACTGATTTATAAATATCACACGTCCACCAGTGATTATAGACAGGATGCACGTGAGACAGTTTTATTCCATCATCTCACAGTAACTAACACAGTGGAATATAATTTTACTGCAAAATTGTGTAGCAGTTGTTACCAACTACGTTTCCTGATACAAAAAAGCAGAAAAGATAACATATCACTTATCCATGAAGGACTTAGAAGATGATTAAATCAACAACTGTAACACAGCTATAAATGCACAACTAAGTTAATCAGTTTAAGTCTTCTTGCATTTTACCAGCTTCTAAGGGAATTTTTCTGTGGACAGTAGAACCAGTCGGGCTGACAAATGATCCTGCTGTGCAGCCTATCATAAATAAGTGATGTTGCCTAATAGGTCTGACACAATGGAAGCAAGAGTTTCTAATTTGGCAGCTTCTGTACTCAGATCTCTCTCCCATCTTTGCCGGGAGGAGCTGAGAGGTGAGGACGACACAGGAGCGAATGAAGTGAGCAGCTTCATTTAATGAAAACAAACCCATGACATGCTGCTGGACGTCCCCAGTAGGAGGTACTAAGTGGACCTTGAGTTTAGCCCCTATATTTATCTACATTTTAAAGTTGGTTTAGTCTTCTATAGCTTTCACCAAGCAATACCGTTTCATTTCCAAATTGATCACGTGTTTGTGTCATCCTTTTTAATGTCAGATCGTAGGAAGGTAACAGGTGCTACTCTTTTTTTTTTTTTTTTTTTTTTTGAGTGAAACTTCCTCACGCAGACGTTTTGCCACGTCATTTCCAAATATCCATCACACAGTAAGAGGCAGCCTGATTTACTTTAACCTGTTATGCAAATAAAACATTTTGTTCTTGTCACGAGATCCAGTTAACTCGGATGTCACTGAAGTATCTGTGTGTACAGTATGCCTGTGGTAAATAAAATAACTGCAATTTAATCGCTGTTAAGTAAATTGCATAGATAGCTTTTATTGTTGTTTACTGATACTTTATTAAATGTATATTTTTCCATTTACCTTGGAGTTGACAGGATTAAAAATTCTAATCATTACAAAGGTTTAAAAAAAAGGAGAATTTACTGTTTTTCAGAATGTATTTCTGCTAGTTATGGTCACATGAGTTTGATCATGTCTCTCACTATTAAAGTTGCATCATAGTCTTGCTTTCTACAACCTTTCTGTTGTCTTCTGCTTCCAATTCACTCGCACCGTGCGATGTAGCAGTCGCTGTTACTCTGTCAGTTTGTTGTTGCTGCTGTCTCTCAAAGATGTCACTCACGGGCAGCTAAGGTATTATCAGAGTGAGAGCACATCATAAGCACTCGTAATCCTGGATCTTTATATTTTTGACTGTTCAACCTTTTTATTTTGGTAATCAAGATATTAAAAAAAAAGGATTTATTAGATTCAATAAAATGCAGTACTACAAACCAGAATGTAAAACCCTGCTTTTCATTTTATAAAACTGTGATATTCTCACTGATTGATATACTGTTTAAAAATCTTGAGCCAATCCATGACTGATAGTGTTTTTCTATCCAAGTATGCTTTTACTGCAATGGCGGTGTGTTTGGGATCATTACAATACAAAAAAATTAAGGTAATCAGACACTTTCCAGACAGCATTGCAGCTATAGTGTCAATGGTTTGGGAATCATCCTGTTGAAGTAAAAATACATTTGTATGCCTGTCAAACTGTGTTATATTGGATTTTTTTTTTTCCAAGAAATGGGAACAAATGATGGATAAAAGAAACTTTTCTGTGAAAATGGTTACAGAGTAGGACTGGACTCAAAATTACTGAAAAAGTAAAATTGTATTTTACAGCACCTTTTAAGAAAAAGATAAGTCCCTCACAAAAAAGGAAATCGTTACCTAAATGCAAATCTAGAAAGTTTTTAATTGCTGGTCCATGTCCATGAAGAGCTGTAAAAGTCAGAACCAGAATCTTGAAATGGACTCTCAATTTAATGGGGAGCCACTGCAGTTGGATCAGCAACATAAACTAGGCATAAATCTCTCAGGGGCTCAAAAAGGGGCTTAATGACGAAAAAATTAAGTTGGACAAGGCTAGGCACTTATTCAGGATATGCAGCTTAGAAACATCTTGGGGCTTAAAAGAGATATACAAGGGAATATATAGCAAATGCCCTCAAAGGTGCTCAAAATGTGCTGAAGAGGGAGCAGATATAATAGAAATATTAAAGGTCCTAGTACAGAACCTTGTGGCACACCATAGCTAAAGGAAGAAGACAAGGACCTGAAGCAGGAAAGCTTCGTTCAGACAGATGATGCGAACCACTCCAGAGCAGATCCAGATATACTCACCCAACATTTTAGCCTATAAAACAAAATGTGGTGGTGAGCAGTATCAAAAGTGGAGATCAGGTCCAATATTAGTAGACCAGAACAGTCTCCAGCCTCAGTCGGCATCAAAATCTCACTGGACACTAAGAAATGCAGTTTCAGTAGAATGAGCTCTAGAAAACCAGATTGAAATTTGCCATGTAAACTGTATTTGTCCAAGTAAGCTGCTTAGCCACAGCCTTTTCTAAAATCTTAGCAATAAATGACATTTTAAAATTGGTCTCTAATTGCTAAGAAGAGAAGGGTCAAGCTTGTTTTTTGTTTTGTAAATGGATGGATGATGGTGTACTTAAAATTAGCAGGGACTTGACCAGAGAACAGCGAGGTGCTGATTATAGTGAGCACAGAGGGACCAATAGAGTTAAAGACTTTTTTTGAAAAAGCAGACAATTTCCAAAATCAAACTTTGAAAGACCTCCAGAAACCCAGGAGAAATATTGTTCAAGACCACTTTTAAAATTCTCAATAAAGTCTGGCTCGTTACAAGTAAAATATAAAGAAATGAGGGGTGGCTCAAGAGTTTTGCACAGTACTGTATAGGAGCCAGCGTGTATTAAACACAGAGGTAAATCTAACATGACCAGCTTTCCAGTATAAGATACAAACCTGTTACTGATTAAACCCAAAGGACGAAACTCACACACTCATCAGTATTTAAAATGAATTTAATATCTCAAAGGTCGACTCTGAAGAGGCTTTGCGTGTACATTATGTACAGATAAATAGATCTGAAGTAATGTACTAAAATATTTCATGGAGACACGGCCTTTTAATAAAAACATAAAATTTTAAATGTAAACCCATCCACTGAACTGTATGGACTGGAGTGCTATTCAAAAATTACGCAAAAGACTTCCTTTTAGAAAAATCTGGAGTTTTAAAGAGGAAAACGAAATTCTATTAATCACTAAACTCATGAGTCAGTCAAAACTTCCAACGACTTCTGAATGTCTTAATACAATTATAAAGAGTATAGGTGCACAGTAAGAACATTGCTTATGAATTTGAAACTTTATCACTGAATGACAGGTCACAATGTACTTACATCAGAAGATCAACTCAAAATATCATTAAAAAAATTAAAAATAAACCAGTGTTAATGTGTTTTCTTTTGTTTTCAGTGAACTTTCTGGCTAACAAAGAAAAAAAAAAGCCTTTTTTTACTTTTATATTTTACAGAAATCTTTCATACAACCCTCTGCTGACCTTTTCACTTTTCTCCTACACTGGATACAGTGTATTTGGTCTCATGCTGAGTTTCTGGTGAAGGCCTCACATTTTGAGATTGGAATGGCTTCACTGTTATTGGTTTCACTTGTTTTCTCAATGTTGTTGTCAATTTCCTTGGAACATGACACTTTAGGCATATAAAGCCCAAAATAAGAGCGATTTACAAAGTAGAGACACTCAGCTGCATTTTTGTATGTCTGATCCTCTTTTCTAAATTTAAACCTTATAGGCTTTAGATTCTTTACTCCTTGCATGATTCAGCACAGTCTCTTCTTTATGGTAACGTGGAGTTCAGCGGGAGTAAACATGGTTATATCGTTTAACTGTTACTAACTCTACTGACAGTGGTGTAAACATGTCTGCATGCAGAGCTAAAACGCTTCCTTCCACAAAGCACCGGGAATACTAAAGAGTAATGGAGATGTTTTTATCTTATAATAGCCCAGTTACCTACAAGCTGTTAGTAAAATTAGCAGAACGTTTTAGTGTTTAAAAAATATGCTTTATACACTGTACACTGTATAATGTATGTAAGAATGCATTCATGTATTCGTATTGACCGCATCAGTGCAAATAACTAGATATTTCATCCAAACGGACATGGAAAACAAAATATACAGTACCTTTATCTAAAAGGAAGCAGAACTCTGGCATATACAATAATAAAATATAAAAACACCCACACAAACAAAAACTACCATCCTACAAGTCTGGCAACAAATCGTTAGACCTTTGTCTCTCGACAATAAAAAGCTTAACAGTAATGCCAACTAATAATCGCTTTCAGTGCTGTGATACTGTACAGTGGTGCATTTAATAAAAGCTACTTTTAGCCACTCCCTTATTGGAAAGGGGTCACCACAGCGGGTAGCTCCGCGTGTTTTAATTTGGCTGTTGTTTTTCTTTTTTTATGTCCGAATGCCCTTCCTGACGCAGTCCTCAAAGGGATTCGTGTCTCCTCCCCGGATACTGGGGGTTCCTTCGCTTATTAGGCGAATTTGAAAACCACTACAGCATGGAGCCACTACAGTGGTCCATTTAATACTGCACATAAATGTATGAAACACTTTCTGATACAAAAATATTCTTCTATAATGCAATAAACTTTGCATTGAAACAAAAAATAGTCTATAAACACCAAAAAGATAACCAGGATACAATACATAAAACAATCAATATAAAGAATAAATAACGTATAAACAGGTGTGACAACAAAAACTATATATATATATATATATATATATACATACATATATCCATTACAGGACCATTTTTACATTCTTGCTTAGCAGCGCAAACTCCCTTTATATCAGTTTTACAGGAGTCCTTCACGCTCTTTCACACACAAGTAAGCAGTCTTCTGCTGCCTCCATGTGGACGGCACTTTTACTACTTGTGAAAAAAATAAAAAAATCACACCAGAGTTGTCCGTGTGCCTAACTGATCTTCTGCAGCAGTTTATCCTCAATGAGTTCAAACTGCACACTGACGGACATTTCGGCGATGAACTGGTCACATCCTTCCTTGGTCACCTGTTTGCAGTATCGCAGGTCGATATGGCAAATGCTTCCACAGCGCTTGAAATAGGTCAGCGACTGGTCTGTGACCCTGTTACAGACTGCAGGGAGAAATTGGGTTGGAAAAAAAATTAAATGGTGTATAACAGGTCACCTGCGCTGAAACAGACTCTGCACACGCATGGATTAATCAGCCTTTTGGGACAGGAGCTCAAACGGTCTCAGTATGGTGAGGTTTCTAAAATGGCCCTTTGATTTACTGCGTTAAACATTTGATAATATTCTTGGAGGAAAAGTATTGAGTTATTTTTATCAGTTCTGCACAGGCCACTGAACAAGATTTCCTCTCCAAAATTACAGTACTGTGCAAAAGTCTTGACTCACCCCTCATTTCTTTATGCTTTGGATCCAAGGAGCCAGATTTTCTAGGAATTTCTTCATGCGATCTTAAGCAATAGGCTTTGTGAAGGCAATTTTTCTTACACACTGGCTGCTTTTCACTATTTTTCAGTCCAGTCCTTGTACCTGACATTATCAGAGTAATGTTTTTGTTTGTCTGTTTGTTTGTTAAGCCAAAGCCACTTAAGACTGACCTATGAATCATTTAAGAACCAAAAAGGTACCTAAATCTAGGGATAAACCAGTGTTGTGTCAACACATAACAGAAAGCTTGGCAAAAAAGAAATTAAAAAAACATTACTAGTAGCCAGTCAGCTCTGCCTGGTGCGCAATGCAAAACTAAACAAGCACAGGACCAAAGAAGAAGTGGCAGGGCTACAAAAATCTATCTACAACCGATAAACAGTATCTGAAAGCTGGGTCCTGAAGAACTAGAAAAACATCCAAAGACTGAACACAGGACCTGAGACATGCACCTGCCCCTCAGTTGATCCATCTACTGTTCACTGAAGCCTACTTTGCGGTCTACAAACATCAAGTCAGAATCAGTCTCAGTGGATGGCTGGCTGTCAAGACGCCACTCTTAAGGATTTGAAATCATCAATTATCATCATCGTTCGTTTGTATGGAGATACAACAGTGAGTGTCTACAGCCATCTGGTATTGTGGATCTTGTCAAAATTAATGGAATTATGAACGCAGGAAAGTACCGTCAGATTTTCATTCACCATGTAATACCATCTGGAAAGCATCTGATTGGCAGCGGCTTCATTTTTCAACATGATGCACTGCTAATACAGTAAAAGCATACCTGGATAGACAAACACATGACGAAAACACCATCAGTCATGGATCAGCCTCCTCAGAGCCCAGACCTCAGCATTACTGAAGTAGTGTGGGATCATCCTGACAGAGAGCAGAACAAAAGGCAGCCGACATCCAAAGTAGAGCTTTGAATGTCCTTCAAGAAGCCTAACCCTAAGAGAGTTCAGGCTATGTTAAAGAATAAAGACCGAATATTGACTTTTAATCTCATTAAAACTGCACAAACTGTTTTTGCCGTATATGCTGTACTTCAGTGTATATTTGCACAATTTTTAATAAACTTCTGCACCTAATTTCAATTTTCCCAGCAACATATAAAGGAATGAGGGGTGATGGGAGTTATTTGCACAGTACTATAACTGCATTATTTATTAATATTGGACCTAAGTTTTCTAAAGCATGGTGTTGCTAATGGGGTTAAATATCAAGCTGTTTTATACATTCACTGGGATTATCTAAAGGGGACAGAGGTGATAATTCAGTATTCAGGTCTAATACATTTTGATTTCAGCCACAAGTCAGTGCAATGAGTCTAATCCAGGCAGATTTAGAGCCTACAAAGACAGACTCATACCTGACAGATTGATGTCAGTGAGTGAGTCTCTGGTGGTTGTCCCCGCAGCAGTCAGGATGTTAACCGACTGGTCAGTAACGTGGTTGCAGTAGCTGAGGTCCAGCTTAGATAAGAGGGGCATGTAACGAATGATGAGGCGCAGAGATGTGTCGGTGATGTCCAACCCTGCCAGACGCAGGTCCTCTATGTTACGCAGTTTACTCCTGTTGTCCAACTGACCTACAAAATGTGTAAAAACACAGGGGAGGAGATTACCAGAGGGATTAAGTAAAGAGAGATGATTCATGGTATATAGTTAATGAGCATGGAAAAGAAACAAATCCCCCAACAGTGAAGTAATCCTACTAACAACTGCTGTCTCTGGATCTAAAGCCTGACATAACATCATCTCTCTGCCACAAAGCTGCATTGTTGTCTACAAACAACATTAAAGGCACACATCGCACATCTGGGTGACATGTTCCTACAACATGGCTGCTTTAGCCAAGACTCCAATTTTGCATTCATTCATGGCTGATAATTCTGCATTCAACAGAAAATACACCAATTACAGCAATTTGCTAAATTGGAGAGGCCAGACTTTTTAAATGTATGCAGGTCTTCAACAGGAACCAGTGGGTTGGCTCTCGGTCTGAGTTACAGACCAGGTAAGGAAGTGGCCAATTATTGATAGACTGATTAATTTGATGTTTTATTTTGGTCAGTTATCAGAATTTGTTGACACAGAGCTCTTTTCATTCATTTCTGATACTACTCAAAGGTCTCAATTTAGTTTAGGTCAGGATGCTGCCTGGACAGACCCTGCAGGACCACTTTAAAGTCAAACAATGAATTGCTCTGTCTTCACATGGGTTCAGTAAGAAATCAGACAAACTAAGAACCACTGAGCAGGGAGAGTAAAGTATGTTTAAAATCCTGCCCGAGGCAGTATTTATTGTGTACACATTATTTATGATAAATGCAATTTACACTACTCTTGCTCAATCTCAGTCTTAATTTTTACTCTTCTTTAACTTTGCCTCATTTTTATTTTTATTGGGGGGGAGGGGGGTTTCAAAGTCACTGTTGTATGCAGATTTTGCACACACCCATCACACAGTAAAGGCCCTTCACTGTGCACCTGAAACATTTTAACTTTGTTATTTATCTACAGTACACGGTACTATTGTTATTCTTAATGCTGTAACACAATAATTTACCTTTTAGGATCAATCAGTTAATCTATGCACCAATCAATCTACTTCTCCTATCTATTATGGCCAAACACCTCCACTTTGGTCTCAAAGTCTTGTGGTTTGTGCAGATGCAAACCTAAGCCTCTTTTTTAGAGAGAAGATACGTTCCCCTGGCAACCCTTTCAAAGAAGTCATACTTGTTCAGTCTTTTTTCCAATTTTGCCGTCACGAGCTTTGACTTGCAAAATGCTAACAGAGACTTGTAGACTCTGAGATGTAGCTCTTGTGTTTTTCTGCACATTGCACAGTCTGACTTTGGGGAGAATTTACTGGGACATCCATTTTGCCACTGAGGTGCTCACACTTGCTGATAATCACTTAATCAAGTGCTTTTTTTTAGCAGCACCTGGCTGCTACTGACCTTCTTAATCCCTATGAAAGCTGTAACAGTGTATTTGGCTTTCACAGGACTCTATGCATGTGATATAACTGCCATTTGACTGTGGAGGCTTTTTAAAAACAGTTTTAACAGGTTGAGATAAATTCAGGGGAAGGGCATGTGTGAAAACAGCTCTCAAAGATATTTAGTTTAGTACATAAACTTCATCTGAGCTTGTCTTTAGATGAATTTGTATTCTACCATTGTGAAACGGAGTGACTTGAAGTATAGTGATTCAGAAAAGAAAACACAGACAGAGTCACTATACCAACAATCTCCTTTCCCCCCCTCTGTAATCAAGCTCTCTCACTCAGTCAATAATGTTGTCCTGGTGTTCTGTGACAGAAAAACGGTTGGTACCTGGCCTATTATCTGTGGGAGGCGACAGCAAGTCTCTCATCTGAGCGTCTTTCAGTCCCTCGACCCACTGAACATCCAGAGTTCGCAGGAGAGGACAGCTGGAGGTGCAGAGAGCAGAGACGGCTACCCATGAGCATCCAGAGAGAAGCAGCACACGCAGACCTGCAAGGACACAAAAAACCTTGTTATAGACAGTTCTTAAAGTTTGGTTTGCTGTTTGATTTCATGTGGACAAATGCAATAATTGGCATCTGCTTCTTCGTTTTCTGTCTCAGATGCAGTATTCTTGGTGTAGCAAAGAAAAAAAAACATCCTCTACAAATGTCAGCACAGAAAAATTACATTTAATCAAATACTCCCCCCCCCCAAAACGCACATAATAAATGGATTTGAATTAGAAATTCTCTGGAAGATTGAACAGTGACACACCATCCACTCCGATACAGTATTATACATTATAATGTATACAGCTGCTGGCAATGACCACAGGGTGAATCAATGCACCCTCGTGGCTACACAGGTGTAAGTAAAACCTGTTCACACCACTCTTCCAGAAACCTTATGAGATGAGCTGCAGCGACGACTGTGGCTGCGATTTGGGCTGTGTCTGGAAAGGTTTAACACCAACTACATGCACTGGTTGCATTACATTTATGTTGCAGTATTTCTGAACTCTTGGAATGCTAACACATACTAACACGTGAGCTATATAAGGACCAAAGATCTAAATAATTTTATTACCACAGAATCAGCCATAAACTCCAAACCATAACCACATTTACCTCCACAACCAGGCAGAGCAGCTGCAGCAGAGCTAACAGGCATTAGCTCCACACTGCGGCCACTCTGCCTGTTGAAACATCCTTTCAATAGACTGCAAATATCCTCTAACAGTACAGCATAAGCCTCAAGAGAAAAGGAAAAATGATTCTGAATGATTCCCAAAAGTAGTTTGAAAATATTTTTTCCCATATGTGACCATTAGGGGGCTCTGTAACATGATGAGCTCACTACATTTGGTTTTGCAGTGAGACAAACGTGCTGACCCCCCCCCAAAAACAAAAAAAGATTACATGATATTGCCGTATATCTGGTTTATTTGCCACAATTATGGCCAAAGGGTGGTAAAACTGTTTTGGTTGTCTGTTTCCGGTGTTAATAAACAGATAAATACACAAAACTGCCACATAAAATCCTTCATCATTACCTGTACATGTCACTAAGGCTGTTTCATACAGACACAAACACACCTGTGTAGATGGGTGGATTTACTTACCTGGAAGTCTGTTGATGAGCCAGCTGAGCTGCTTCTTGGAAATGTTGGTCCAACTGAGGTCTAGGGCTACCGGCTGTCTGCGGATGATCCCGCTCAGCATCAGGGGAGTGATGGACTTGCAGCGGTTCAGATTGATGTGCTTCCAAAGCCTTTTGTCACAGCACCTGATGAGAGAGACAGCGGACGTTTTCGCTGGACTGCTGTGTGATGAAGTGCAGAAGGCACGTTTTTCATCTCCACCATCTTTCTACTCACCATCTGTTCCAGGTCCGGCAGACACGCATGCAGACGCAGAGATCTCTGTGACTGAGGTGACCGAACACCATCATCCAGGTCTCTCGCTGCATCACATGCGCTTCGCCGTCGTTCAGGGGCAGTCTGTCGGGCGGGGGGCTGATGGGAGGGGGCCGGATCACGTGGCGCTCCATTTGGATACACTTCGGTGGCGACCGGCAGGGAAGCGGTCGATGGCATATTGGTGCGATCGGTGTGTTTCTGTTCCAACTGAGCGGCGAGTAGCCACGCGGCATCCCGTTCATCTCCCGCCCCCGGTGTCGCAGCCAGTCGCCCAAGTCGCTGCTGCCATTATTAAGAGGCCACCTGGGCTTCTGTTCGTCCACTTCACTCTCGGGCTCAGATTTCACTGGCCTTTGATTCTGATTGGTCAAGCTGTCTTCTGTTTTCAGCGGCAGTCTGTTTTGATTGTTTACGCCTTCTTCCATTTTAAGGGCTTTACGACTCGGATTGGCAGGTGGGTCCTCAGTTTTTAGTGGTTTTCGGTTCTGATTGGTCAGGGAGTCTTCGGTCTTAAGTGGTCGACGATTGAGGTTGGCTGGGCTGTCCTCCTCCTTCTTCACTGAGCCCAGCTTCTGGCTGCTCAGACAGTCTTCTATCTTCGGAGTCTCCTGGCAGAACTCTTTGCTCGCCTCCTTGTTGGGGAGCCGCTTACGCTGATGTCGTGCTTTAAGCTGAGCAGAGCTTCTCTCTTGGGCTTCTCCCGACTCACCGCTTGGTCCCGCTCTGGGAGAGTTAGAGGATGTCTGGTCACTTTCTCTGGCTGCAGACGTTCTCAGCAGCGGGCTTAGAAGGACCTTAGCTTTGTCCTCTGCATTATTGTCCCTCTCTTTTTTCACCGTCACCTCTTCCTCAGCGTCCCCATCTTGGTCCTCGTCGTCATACTCATTTTTCTCCCTTAAATGCATCCTCTCCAAGGACAGCCCATCTTCTTCATGATCCTCCTGGTCGTCTTCTTCATCACCGTGATCATTCTCTCTCTTAATATGCTGAAGCAGCTTCGAAGTAAATGAGTCATCCGGTTTTGAAAGCTTCTTCTAAGAAAGAAAAGAGGGAGCGTAATTATGTTTTGAAAGCAGACAGAATTATCAGCTTTTCCACATAAAGATCAGGACTTTCAATTAAGTTCTTGTTTCTTTGACATATTTTAAATATATTCGAGTTTTTAATTAAACATCTGCAGACAAATATTTGAAAACTTTAGTGCCTGTCTGCATTTTATGCAACATCTAAAACCAAAGTTGACAAAAAAAATATCATACTCTGCAAAAGTCTTGAGCCTCATTTATTTAATTTTCACTGGAAAATGACCACCTTTATTCTCAAACACAGCCTGAACTCTCTTAGGCAGCTTTCTTGTCATTTCTTCAGGTCTTTAGGAATAGTTCTCCAGGCTTCTTGAAGGACATTCAAAGCTCTTTTTTGGATGTCGGCTGGCCTTCGTTCTCTTCTGAGGAGGCCCATCCATGACTGATAGAGTTGCACTCCGTGTTTTCCATCCTGGTATGCTTTTACTGCGTGCTTTCTACATGGGATTGCATGGTGGATCAAAATCTGACTGTAATTTTCTGCTTTCATAATTCCAACACCACTGGCTGAAATGCAGCCTTAAACCATGACAGAGCCTCCACCATGCTTTACAAACTGCTGTAGACACTCACTGTTGTATCTCTCCTCACCTCCTCCATGTGTATAGTTGTATAGTGTAGTTGTATAGTTATCATTATAGTATTGTATAGTATTGTATAGTTAGTAATTGTTACCTTTGTATCCCTTAATTTTACCAAAATTTAGCATGTTATTTATTTGTAATTTCTAGTTTTATATCTCTTGGAGATATATCTTTTATATAGTTATAAATGCACCATGGGGGCTTGGGGTGAAACAGAATTTCGGTACACTGTATACTGTTTATACTGCTGTATTGACAACATGAATCTTGAAATATTGTATATTGATAACAATTAACTAAAACTAAAAACTTTATCACTGCATAAGGCCCGTGGTCACTGATTTTCAGTCCAGAACTTGTGTAGTTTGTCATACCTCAGTCTGTTTCCCTTCTATAAGAATGGCTTCTTGACAGCCAACCTTCAACTAAGACCCTTTCTGAGGCATCAGTGAAAAGTAGATGGATCAACTGATAGCTCAGATGCTATGCAATGTGTCAAATCTTTGCTAAATGTTTTCCAATTTCTTGAGGACATGACTTTTGTTTTAGGCATGTCACGCCTTCTTTTTGTCCAGCTTCCTCAAATGTTTTAAGGACATATTGCACAGTATGCACTATGCTGTGAATGCATAAGGCACATGGTTTTCAGCTAGTTGCTCTTTGGAAATCACCTTCTGGGTAACGACATAATTACTACTTTATTTTTATCAAACTGTGTTTTCTTTGGCATTTTTCATAGATTCACCAAAATAAATGGGAACAGATTACATGTTTTAGAAACAGCCCGCTAGTAACAAAGTGCCAAAATATACAATTTAAAATGGTTTTCGTCTGTATTGTCTATTACATATAGACACGGCATTGGTAGGTGTCTTTTTTTTTAACCTTAAGGATTCATAGATCACCGTTAAGCAGCTTACCTGGCATTGAAAAAACACTGATTTGAAAATGGTCAGATACAAAGACTGCTCTGAAAATGAGCGAAAAAGCAGCCAATGTCCACAGAAAAACTTTGGAGGGCTGTAACAAAGCCAGGTGAACTATTGTTCAAGATCACTTAAAAAAAAAAAAAGACAGTCTGACTTCTTAGAAGCAAAGTATAAAGAAATGAAGGGTGGTTCAAGAATAGTTATATTCTTCCATTTTTGGTTTTCTGCATCTTCACCGTTTGTAACATTTCCGACAACATTAAAAAACTATTTTAAATATATTTTTAAAAAGCCTAAATAAAAAAACTTTACAAAGAGACATGAGTCTTACCTTCTTTTTAACAAAGCTAGGCTCATCATTTGTGTCAAAAAGTTTCCTCTTTTTCCTAAGAGGATTGTCCTCCAATCTCGGCCGGGGCATACCATCTAGAGAAAGCAAGGGGGGGCGTTTTTTAGGAGGCTCCTCGTCATTTTTCTTTGCGATTACATCCCGTTCCACCTTCCTCTTCACAGCAGAAGTGGTAGTCAAGGCAGCAATAGGTGTTGGCGCCACCATGGGTAGGTCTGGCTCTTCCTTTGAATCTCGGTTTAACCTCGGTTCTTTGAGCAGCGAGCCAGGAAGGTTGGATGCATACTTAAACCCTGGGCCTCTTTTTTGCTTTGAGGCCAAAAGGTTAGGAAAAAAGAGAGCACAACTTTATTTTTCTGGTTCTTAGATTCTTAACTAAAACTCGGCTGTTTAACAAATGCATCACACACACACACACACACACACACACACACACACACACACACACACACACACACACACACACACAGAATAAAGTCCATACTGATGCTTACTTTTCCAGTTTTCCCAGCATGGTTACATTTTGGGCACTCCCAGCAGTTTGGCAGCTCATCATTGACTACTCCATTTGAATCTTTAATCTGAATAACAAGAAACACACTGGCTATTAAACAGCGTTTGACATGAAACGAGCAATTATTCAACAGCTGAATGACACTCAGGTCTTCACCTTGAGACAGTTAGGGTGAACGATCTCGTTACAGATGGAACACTCCATGAGCATAAGGTTAAACTTCTCTTCCTCATCCTCCACGGTGTCCTCCTTGCCTGCCTCGCCACAGACGAGACACACTGCTGTGTGGGGTAGGACGGGCTGGAGGAGGGAGAAAAAAACAACAAAGAAAAGACAGTGCAGAAGATAAAGGCTCTGCATCAGCTCACTCGTCTTTTTAAGCAATTCTTTGTCACAACAAAATTTAACCCACACTTTTTCAGAAGGGTGAAACAAAGCAGAGCTGGAACTATTTGCTGCCATGGCTTTCAACAGCCTACTCCTCATATGACTCAACTAAGGACCCAGAAAATTTTAAATCCAATCTGAGTGATGGAAAAATGTAAATTGACTGGCATTTATATAGCTCTTTTCTCGTCTTATCGACCACTCAAAGCACTTTACACTACAAGCAACAGTCGCCCATTTACACACACGTACAGACAGATCGTTTTATTCTATACATCCAATACTTTCTCCATCATAGACACACACAAATCACTCACTGGAGGCGATCTGGAGTTCAGTTCCCAAAGATCACATGGACCAAACGCACAACATCAAGCCATTTGCTTCAGCTCCCAGCTTCCTCTATCTCCTCTGAGCCACAGCAACCTCAAAGTAATAATAATGTAATATTGATGGAAGATTGACTTCACTAATTGCTAAGACAGTAGCTGGTTTATAGAGTTGTATAAGCTACCGTTAATTGTGATCTAAAAGCCTGACAGCTCAAGTTTGCCCCCATAACTTTAAAAAAAATGACCTGATTTATTCATTCATTTATATTCCATATGAATCCAGAGTGTTATAGCCCTAACAGCTAGTTCATCATTTACCGTGAGCTTCCAAACAGATTTACAACAACATTAGCCAACTAATAAATGGGCTAAAGCAACAGAGTGGCTCTTGATGAACTGTGTGTAATCGCTGGCTCTGATGACTGCTCTCTATCTGTGTTAGAGTAAGTTAATATGAAGGGCGAGTTAAGCATGTTTTGCATTATTTAAACACGAGTCACGGTGGCTAAAAAGCCCAAGACCCGACAGCTCTCGCTATCTTTTAACTAGCATGATTAAACATTAAAACACAGTCCTTCTCATCATATAAAAGGCAGAAATAATCAAACTCAGCCTCTCTACAAGTCTCTGTCCTTGGTACTGAAACATTTAGACCAGGCCATTATCACTTTCTCCGTGCGTCTATATAAATGCTACTGTAACAGGTAATATCTGATACTGCTACTTGCATTCTTTTTTATTACACAGCTACAACAAACAGCAACTAAAAAAAAAAACATTCAGGCAGCTACTCCAGAACCAAACATAATAAATTATAGTTATAATTATATAATAATATAATTACTATTTTCTTATAATAATTATAATAATTATAAGAAAGCCAGGCTTATGAGTTTCTCAGTTTCTCAGTCATTGAGGTCATGAGCCATTCGGTCTAGCATTTGAGTCAAAGACAACTGGACTTCTTTCTATAGATTCATGAGGATGTTTCACCTCTTCATCAAGTGGTATCTAATCCTGGGATCTTTATGTTTAAGGTCACATAAATGTGTGAATGACAGCTGAAGCACCTGGAAAAGGATCTCAAGAATTGTCTTAAATGTGGTACCAACATCTGAAACTCTTCAATCAGTTCTGAGAACTCACCACACTCGAGAGGCTTCGTGAAACACCTTCACAAACCTAAAAGGAACTGCAGTTTCCTTCAATGCTTAAGACTACCATGACCTGGATGACTGAGAATCTACACAGAAAATATTGCCTAGGGAGGGAGGAACACCCTTCAATTGGTGCAGGAATATGAAACAGTATCAAGGAAGTTGACTAAAGGAACCACCTCTGCTTTAACCTAATGTGCAGACGCCTTGGGTCCACAGTCGAGGGACATAAAGCTAAGCAGAACCAGCTGCTGAGTGAAAGGATAACACTGGTCTATGTCACTACAGATGCACTCAAGGACAATAAAGTGATTGTGACTGAGACTTTTAGTTTAGCTAACAATAGATACAACAAACAGCTATCCTAGCTCTGTAAGTACTTTAAAGCTCACTGAGGCATTAGAAGTTGTTTGTTTAATCTGTAGAGAAACCAAGCTGTCGTTTGATCAGAGGTTAAATACTTGAATTATTTCTTGTCGAGAAGGTTTGACTTCTTCACTGATAGTGACACCAATATGCAAGAGACTTACATTTAAATAACTTCATCATCAAACAAAGAAGATACAGTAAGTTTTAGATAGCTTATGTAGGCGTTTCCATTCATTTTCAGTATTCATC
The DNA here is from genome assembly GCF_018398535.1 of Haplochromis burtoni. Taxonomy (NCBI): domain Eukaryota; kingdom Metazoa; phylum Chordata; class Actinopteri; order Cichliformes; family Cichlidae; genus Haplochromis; species Haplochromis burtoni. The sequence continues at coordinate 764,860 of NW_024582543.1, forward strand.
CAAAGCTAAGTGAATCACCCACTGGGTGTACCTCCTTATTTCACCAAAGGCTTTGAATTTGTTACCAATCAGGGACTTCAGGAAGTTAAAACAGTGAGTACCGTTTATATAAAACAGAAATGGAAATGTGAAACTAACAATTTTGAATATAAGTATATGAAACTCGTGGAGAGTCCTAGTAGATATGTCACCACAGCTGTGCAGACGCCTGCTCAGGCTCTTCAAGGTGCTGGAGGCATGTGGCTCCCAGGAGGCCAATCATTATCACTTGTTGTCGAGCTTCGAGCAGCATCAGTGACTATATCTGATGAGAATTACTTTCAATTGGAAAGAGCTGCTTGTTGGATTCCTATATTTGAAGCAGTGAATACAGCTGCTCTACTGGTATGAGTTTGGTGAACTTTTGTGATGGAAAGGAATCAGCTCTCCCAATTTTATTCTATTTTTCTTACATTAATGTGTGCTATTTATGATGCTTGTTCCCCTGTAGCCAACAAGCATACCACGATTTGTTTGTGCGTTCTCCAATGAGCACAAGAACCAATGTTAATTCGTTAACCAATACTTTTCCTCAAAGATTCTTTTTTTCCTGATGAAATTAAGATAATAACGGAATAAATCAACAACAAATCAAAACAAGTTGAAAGTACTCAGGACAGATGAGATCCAATCAGAAATAATGAAGCTGTGATGAAAGGCGGGACAAGTCGGAAGTGATCCAATGAGAAGTAATCTCCTTGTAATTGTGTAAGGAAGGATTCAGCTAGCATCCATGCTTCCTGTTTCTAACGAAAACGCGACAACATGTCAACGCTTCGGAACAAGAAAAGAGCAGATATGTGGAAGCTCTTCACATTTGATCTCAAAGATGAGAAGCTTTGTAAACCGTGCTGAGCGAACCCTCACAGCCCAACATTTACACTTTATATTTTAATCAACTGAATGAGCTTCAGATTTAGCCTACTATAATGATATTTAGTCTAATAAAACTATAAGAATTTAGATGCCTAACTTATGACTAAAACTAAATGACCTTTTAGTCAACAGACTACAACTACATCGAAATTGCTGTCAAAATTAATGCCCGAACTATACTTCAGCAGGAAATCTACCCTCTTTTAACCCTGCGGCATAACCTTCCACGTACCCTGACATCTATCTCCCGAGAAATTTAACTACATGTCAGGTCACGGCGTAGGGCTAAGATAGGTCATAAGTAAATTTCCTGCAGAAGCCTAAATCAGGCACACTTAGGAGTACATCCATCCATCCTCTTCTGCTTATCCTTTTCAGGATCACAGGGGGCTTGGAGCCTATCCCAGCTACCATACGGCAAGGTACAGCCTGGACAGGTCACCAATCCTGCACAGGGCTAAAACAGTAAGAGAGGCAACCATTCACACTCACATTCACACCTACGGGCAATTTAGAATCACCATTTAACCTAACCCCACTAACTGCATGTCTTTGTACTATAGGAGGAAGCCAGAGTACCCAGAGAAAACATGCAAACAGAAAGGCCCCGGCCAGATGGTGGAGTCGAACTGAGGACCTTCTTGCTGCGACCCAACACTGCTAACCACCGTGCTGCCCACACTGATGACTACACCACACAAAAGTTCACTCACACACATCATACTTACAGCAATGCACTGCCTCATGATGCAGGACTGCTTCATGCGTCCCGGCCCGCCGAACTTCTTCATGTCTTTGCAAAAGTGACACTCTCCGCACTCCGTCCGCAGACACGCCTCGCATTTCCGACAGCGTGTCCGTCTCCTCCTGGCTCCAGATGTACCCCGGCTGGCCGACAGCTTGACCGCTGATGCGGGAGATGCTGCCATCTTAGGTTTTGGCCGGTTGGGAGGCCGGGGCTAAGGAAAAAAAAAGAAAAAGGAAAAAAGAAATGGTAAATGGCCTGTATTTGTATAGCGCTTTACTTAGTCCCTAAGGACCCCAAAGCGCTTTACACTACATTCAGTCATTCACCCATTCACACACACATTCAAACACAGGTGATGGCAAGCTACATTGTAGCCACAGCCACCCTGGGGCGCACTGACGGAGGCGAGGCTGCCGGACACTGGCGCCACCGGGCCCTCTGACCACCACCAGTAGGCAACGGGTGAAGTGTCTTGCCCAAGGACACAACGACCGAGACTGTCGGAGCCGGAGCTCAAACCGGCAACCTTCCGATTACAAGACGAACTGCCAACTCTTGGGCCACGATCGCCCCAAGAAAGACAAAACGGTGAGAAGGACAAAGTGCGGTGCATCAGTAACGATAAGCCAACAAGTATGCACTTAAAGGTCAGATAGAGTCATGTGTTGGCAAAGAGTGAATGTTCAAAATATTCACCAAGTACATGTTAAGCACGCAGCGGGATGCAGCGCAGCGCAGTTAATTAATATAACAATTAGGATGTCATTGGCAAAGTACTCGCATCATTAGCTTTCACTACCTTTGGTTTGCATTGTTAATAACAAACCGCTGTACATGTTTATCATCATTCTGATGACTGATTATCTACATTCTAATAATGAAGCTCTGCAGTCGAGCGGCCCTTTTAGAGCACACTTACAATCATGTTACATAAAAACAAAAAAAAACAAAAAAAAACAAAAAAAGAGGCTATTAAATCCAGCTGCGGTTGGTGCTACAGCTGACGTCTAAAGTACTGCCTGGACTCTTCTTTGTTTCCCCCCCATCTCTGGGTCAAGATTTCCAGGCGCAGACGAAAGCAAAAAGGAAAAAAAACACCTGCATTTATATACGCAAAAACAGCACATAACACATATCCACAAACCTGATCGAAACATGCTGCGCATAAACACATTATTCACGCCTGGTATAGCTCAGAGTACGAGAGAAAACAAACACATCAAAAACATCCCTGGAGGCGTCTTCCAAATTTAGCACCTCAATTGCTTGCATGTTTCTACTTCAAAGAGGAGCTACACTTATGGCTACATTTCACACATGGATCACTAGGATCTATTATTCCATGATTTACAGCCGTGCGCGTTATTAAATGTGCTCTATTTAACAGAAGTGGCCAATTGAAATGAGGGAGTCTTTGATCAGCATCATTATTTTTCTTGTGTCATATATATATATATATATTTTGCCCCCACCCCCTCGGGCTCACATCCCCACCACAACAATGTATTTTTAACATGAAAACCACAAGTCAAAACACTGCCAGCCGTGCCACATGAAGAAAAAAATCAAAAATAAAAAGAGTGGAGTGTGTGAAATGAAATAAACATGAACGAGGAGTGCAAAACACTGCAGCTCCTGGAAATGAAGATCGGATTTCTTTAGTTACATCGGCAGTGCAGATTTTCCTAGTGTCAGCATAGCAACAGCCACGTCCCATTCCCTAACAGAACAGTCTATGACACACGGACTTGTAACCAATAAGAACTGTAATGAGACCATCTAACACAAAAAAAAAAAAGAAAAAAAATTAAGTAGGCTCTGTCTTGCGCACATTGTAATAATTTATTCCAACAATAGCCACAGAATTGACTGACATAGGCAGTCAGATATGTGGTGACCAGACAGGATTAGCGGGAGATATTGGTGTGTGGGTGTGTGTGTGTGTGTGTGTGTGTGTGTGTGTGTGTGTGTGTGTGTGTGTGTGTGTGTGTGTGTGTGTGTGTGTGTGTGTGTGTAGGATGGGATGGTTGGGGAGGGGGTGGGATTAAGAAGAGAAGAAACAATGAAATGAGACCAGATTACCCAGCAAAACAACACACATGATGTTCTGCAACTCAGCTTTTGCCATTTTAAGTGTCAGCTGATGGGCTGAAGTTGCAATAGATTCACATGAAACAACAAGTAACCGGGCCGTGCAGGAACACTGCCTCCATTCATGTTTGTTTATGCCTGTGACATGAACCACAAGGAGGCAGGTTTTGGATTGTAGTCTATATTTTCCACCAATTCCCCCTCCAACTCTGCTCCCTCCCTGCAGACAGATAAGTGGGGTGATCTCTAAAGCAGATATCCTTCTGACACACAATTTTCAATCACAGGAAAGGCTGGCAACAGCAACATCACCAAAGACAACCAACTTCCCTTAAATCTCAGTAAGTACTCCCTGTATCTGCTCATGTTTTTGTGCAATGATATCCAAGAACTCCTGACAAGAAAATATGTCACCGGTGGCAGCTAAGCCTTCATCAGCATGTTTCAGGAAAAGCAGCCAATGAAATCTGTATTATGTAGCGTGTGCCTTTTTACAGCAAGAAGGATGCACATTTGTCCCCTTTGTGCAGTAACAAGGACAGCACGGGTGACCCGCTAGTGATTTCTTAGCACTACAGAGCTCATTCAGCTGGAAAACATTATGAGGAGCAGACCCTTATGTTCAGTGACACAGCCCTGAGCTAGTAGGAAGATACCCATCATTACAGTGAAGACAGCACACACACGAACACACACTGCACACAATATGGCAAACTTCACAATCAGATAGCTGACAGCAGTAATACATGGAACACTGTGATGATCTAAACTCTGCACTGACATAAACACACCACGTTCACGTTGCTCTGATGCAATAATGGTTCCTGGTATTCACAATTTCTCTTCAAGGGGATATAGATAAGTAAACTTTTCAATGGAGATCAATTACAATGTCAATCAGTTTTAAAATCTCCATATATACAGAGCATGTATCGGAGATATTGAGACCACACAGCACAAGCAGATAATCGGGCAGTGATATTTCACAAGTTGCTCAGGTTGAAGTTGAACTGCTATGCTTTGGAGCAACGCAGTGATTTAACAGTTATACAACCTGCTGTGGACGTAATACATCCCAAAGATGTTTGAATAGTTGAACTTTGGGATAAAACTTGGAGGGGGGAAAAAGCCTTTTTAATATCTGTCAGCAGAGCAGAATTGACTCATTCATCTGCAGTCAGCATTTTTTTAATCTAAATGCAGGCACAGGCTTAATGTAAGGGGGGTGTGGTTCAGAGTAAAGAGTGTAGGGGGGAAAATATTTGAATGAACAATTTCCGTGCAAGTCCCATCTTCTAACGTTTTCACAAAAAATTATGTCTTTTCATTAACGCACACTGAAAGAAAAACCTTCCCCTTTTGTTTTGGTTTACCATGACATGTATTCTGATATCAATCGATAGGTTTACAATAAAACCGTTAGAGATTCAGCTCCTGCATCTTCACACAACCAATAGCAACCTCGAGCTACATAAACAGAAGCTCCTATTGCTGGATTTATCTGATAATAAAAATGCAAGCACGCACGCACGCACAAACAACAAATCTACCACAAAAAAAGAAGCAAAAAAAATAAAAACAAAGGCAAAAAAATAAAATAGAAAATCAAAGCCCAAGCACAGAAGATAAACTGAATCAGTGCTTTTGTCTTCAGGTATCTCCATTACTTCACTGCCCTGTGATGCTGCACACTGCTCTGTCTCACACAAGCATTCCTCTGGCGGCCTCCTTACGCCTGCCTGCAGGGCTTTTAGGGTGCTAACCTGCTCGGAGTCTGAGTCGTAGTCCTCATCATCGGCGCTCAGCGACATGGCCATGGCTGGTTTTCAGATACCGTCCAGCTTACAGCAAACTGACATGGCTGCAGTCTCCTCCTCCTCCTCCTCCTGCTACTGCTGTCAGGCCTATAGCCCTCCCTCCTGCTCCAAAAGCTCCACAATACCACAAGCAGATGTAGGAAACACATACAAGCCTGCCTCATTAATATGGATCGACTCACTGAGGAAGAGGAGGGGGTGCTGGGCAGCGCAGAGCCAATGGGAGGCTGCTGTGAATCAGAATATGCACTCGGGGGGAGTCTGCCTCCATCCAATGTGGAGAGAAAATGCAGTAAAGGTATTATCATATTTATGATGAGTAGCAGAGGGAGAGGAGAGCAGGCTCTGCACAGCCAGAGCCAGATGGCATCTCATTACAAAAGGCAAACACAAAGAGGCCCCACGACCAGCAGCTGGCCTTTGGAGAGCCCGGTGGGGGAGATCCTGAGGGTTTGTAAGACCCATACAAACTTCACTTTCATGCATTCCTGTAAAGCACATCTCATTCTTAAACTTTCAGCTGAGGCTCCGATGTCTTGTGTGTTTGTTTGGATACATTTTTAATCACACATATTCAGCGACTAAAATAGAGCAGCACCGTGGCATATTTAAACACTTCTAATTAAAATTGCAACCATCACACTGATTAAAGCCATTTATTCACATTTTGATTTGTTTTGGGATAGCTTATGTTACACCGTGAGTGAGATAAGAATTGTACTGATATTAAGGAGCATGTTTTTTTTGTTGTTGTTGTTATATTTGGATAATAAATGAAAAGCCTCAATTATGACCTCACAGTCTGCTGCTCAGCTCACGGCTAGAGAAACTCAGGTAACATGACATCAAATGCACTTCGAGCCTTCTGACATCAACAACCATTTTCGTCTTACGATATCACAATTTCAAATGAACCGCATCGCGGTGTTTCGAACAAATGCGAAACACCGCATTTGTGGAACTCGACACCACTCAAAACATATGACAGCAAAAAGGCTAGCGAGGGCAATATTTCTGGATCTCTGTAAATATTTAGTCCCCCCAACGTAAAACGCGAAGGCTGTGACATGGTGAGACATGCCATATAATTTCTGCTCTTAGTAAACAATGTTTTTATGGACACTAAAGGCTTGTTTTGGATTCGGAAGGCACACCAAAAAGCATTAATGACAACAAAACACATGTCAAATTATGCAGAGGAGCAAAAATATCTCATCATTTACTTCATTAGGCAATACTGCAGCCCGTTATGACAAAATTATGCAAACTGTTAAATCTCCTGCTAAAGGGAAGGAGTGCAGTGAGTGGTGGGATGAGTGAGGGAAGACAGGACCTTAGCCATTAATAATTGTCCTGTACCAGATATGTACCTGTATAACATAGGTAAAGAAATATATAAAATATGCACACCTGTATTGATAGGTAAATATCTATTTAAAATATACTCAGTGATGTTGCTTGCACCACAAATTTAAGCAAAAGGTGCATAAGCTTTGTACTACACAGGTATGCAGCACATAAAATGATTCTCAAGTGCCTGAAAATTAAGTAAAAACACTATATTTGCTGGAAAACAGATGTATTGCAGGTGACACTTTCTTACCTTTATGGTTTTCTTAGGCCAGTACACCACAGGATATCCAGTGATGGCTAATTTAGGGTCATCATCAGTATGTTCCTTTAAGACAACCTAGACGGGCACAGAGAACAAAATCAAAATAGGGCCGAACTATGATTCCTGTCTGTTAAGTAATCTGAAGGCATGCCGCAAACATGTTTGGTTTTTTGGTTTTTTTACCTTTAAGTCATCCAACAGCGCTTGGGGGTTCTCTATTCCCATTGGAATACATTTCCTATTTTCCGGGAGTGACTCGAGCTTTTCAATCAGCGTCCTTAGCCCATTCAGTTCAAACTCTGTTAAATGAATCCATTTATTCTGAGGCTCTGAGTTCGGAGAGTCTGAAGGAGTTTTAGGGAAATCTAAAGAGGCCGAGCTGGGGTTACAGCTGTCCTCAGAGTCGATGGATAAAACAGCTTTGAGATGTTGGCCCTTCCCATTGTCAGGTGTGCAGGGTCCATCCTGAGGAACTCTCTCTAGTTTTTCACCCTGCTCATCTCTGACATGAGTCCCACACGAGTCCTCGTTCATGTCTTGACTCCTGGAGTCAGAGGAGGGGCTTTCTGTCTTTGACTTTGTCTCAAAATCTGCAGGGATGAAAGCAGATTTCCTATAATGGATGTTTTGATAACGGGCATACCAATGAGCAAATAATTTCTCTAGTTTGGGGAGCACCTGTTAGTAATCCTGAAATTATGGGTCAATTTGTAGGTTAGCACATATAACAAAGCAACAACAACACATCCAAACCCCTGAAACATTCAAGTTTGATCTAAAGTGACTTCCTGTGACATACCAGCTGGGTTAGGCTCCAGTCAGTGCCCCTTCCCCTCCCCGGCAACCACATGTCGCTAGGGAAAAATATGTATTACCCAACCAGCCGGCGAGCAGTTGCTGGTGGTTGTTGGTCACAAAGAGGTATAGAGTGCAATTACTTTGGTGCCGTAATTGAGGTTTTTCACTCACCCATAGATTCTTTACGGATCTCCTGAGAAAAGTAGGACCGTTTGGTAAGGCAATGCAGGTATCTCTCCAGGACATACCAGCATATCTCATAATAGAAGGGGAAACGAAACTTGGAATGAACCTGAAGGGATGACAAAAAAAAAAAAATTAAAAATGACAGATTCAATTAAAGAACCATTAAAAAGTAAATGAAAATCTCAAATGGATGCTTTCAATGATTGGTCATTTAAGTAAGGTTAAAACAAAGTTGGTCTTCCATTACCACAAAAGCTTTAATGCATATAAAAAACAGCTTAAAGCGTAAGTCAAACTATAAAGGACTACCGGTATAAGGAACGAGGCGGCTGCTATCTGTAGCAGTATCTTGTGCTCTGACAGTCAGAGGCTATGCAGAATTCTCAGTAATGCAACTGTAATCCCAGCAGACCAGCTCACATTTAACAGGAAGTGGAAAAAGATAGCCACAAAGATGTTAATGCACAACGCAAGTAAAATATAGAAAGAACCCAAGAAAGGGTTACTTTATCCAAAAAATAGTTTTGCAAATGCCCACACCTCTTATTCTCCTGTCTCTCTCAAGGGTAAACTTTTCACCTTCCCCTGGTTCTCAGAGAGATTAATTTCTCCCACGTGGAGTTTACTATATTGCAGTCCAGATCAGAGTTAAGCCACAAACTGGAGAAAATAGACTCCTACCTTTGTCCTGTTCTCTATCTCATAGATGGTAAGCTGCATAGGAATGTTAAAGCTGTGCAGAATGTTGCCTCCAAACACCAGTGTGTCCACGGGAGTGTAGACAGCGTGGATCCACCCTTAATTACAGAGAGTTAAATGTGTTATAAAATGGTCAAATATTCAAAGCTGAGCATTAACGGAGCCTAATCTATTCCTGCTGGCTACTTTAAGACAACCATGCCAACACACCAGATGGGATGAAGAAGGTGTATCCTTGTTGAAGCTCCACTCTCTGGCATCCATCAGCTCGGTCTCCCAGGAAGACATCACTCTGCTTGCCTGACAGGACCCAGTCCTCATACAGGGCAAGGTTATAGGGAGTTGGAGGCACAAGCCAGAACACCTGAGGAGAAGCAGTCATTTCTACTTAGAGTCTGTAACTGTTAACAACATTCAAAGCTTTGAGGAATATTAGCAGACGTCTTCGTAGGTGTGATCAGTATATCCTAAAGAGGCAACCAAGCTTTACAAAGAAAGAATAAACTTACTTTCTGTCCCTTGAATACGTGATACCAAACTGAAGTTCCCCCAAAATCGATGTGGAAATCTGTGTAGCAGCCCTTCACGCTCATCAAACAATACCTACAAAGGAAATTAGAAAATCATCTAAGAGACAAGAAGTAAATAGGTAAACAGAAAAAAGTGGTAAACACAACATGGCTAATTACAAGGCAGCAATAATCTCAGGATGCTACCGACACAGGTAACTCTCGGGAGCGACACAGCGTAGAAAACACTTCACAATAAGGCAATTCTCCTCTAGAAATTAATTTAGGAATGATTAGAACCCCAAGACACAAATGATTTGCCAATTTAGCTAAAGAGTATAATCTCTAAGAGAATCCCCACTGACTTGGAGACATTTAAAGGAAAGCCCTTCCAAGGACATCTTGCACACGATGATACTGTGAATGCCACTGAGAGAGAATCTAACACCTTCACAAATAAAAAGAAGCTTGAATTTTGCCAGTTGAACCATCCGTCAAACGGCTAAGCCAAAATTAAAAAAAAAATAAAAATCCTGACATCATTATTGACTATTTCACAGCTTTTTAATTTAAAGACTTGTGTGTTATCACCGCATGAAAGAAGACTGAGTTCATAGTGAATCATAAATGAGAGCATATCCAGGGTAGCTTTCACTGCAACAATAATAAAAAATTTAACGCTCCACAGCTATATCACGAGTTTCACCTCACTAGTTCTCGGCTGGACCCCGTTATGCCTTCAGAGCTGGTTTAATTCTTCATGGAATAGATTCAACAAGGTGCTGGGAACATACCTCAGATGTCGGTTCATATTGTTTTTGGTTTTTTTCCTGTTTTTTTTTTTCTTTTTCTGAACTTTATTTGAAATTATAAAGCGAATAGTCAGTCATTCCAGTTCAGATGTTGGTTCATATTGATGTGAGGCCATTTGAGTACAGTGACATCAATGTCATGTTTAAAAGAAAATCAGTTTGAGCTATGTGATCTGGCACATTATCCTGCAGGAAGCAGCCATTAGAAGATGGCTGAACCACTGATACAATGCAGGATGAATGGATGGATGGATGGATGGATGGAAGGATGGATGCTTTCATGTTGGTCTGACCCCATCTTAAAAATGTCAGTGTGGTCTTCTGCTGCTGTAGTCCAAGATATGCATTCAGAGATGCTCTTCTGCATAACTTGGCTGTAACAAGAAGTTGATTGAGCTTCTGTTGCCTTCGTATCAACTCAAAGCAACCTGGATGGGTTGGCTGTGCAGTAAATCAACATTTTCATATGACCAGCGAGTCTGGGACCAACAACCATGCCACGTTCAAAGTCACTTATGTCACCTGTTTGAACATCAGCAGGCTGATTAGATATTTGTGTGTTAATGAGCAGTTGAACAGGTGTACCTAACAAAAAGCTGGTGTCCAATTAAATAGAACAGGAGGTGAGAAACAACATGGGATGTGTCTTCATGCAACAGTATACTAGATTAACAATTTTAAAGTGAAGCCTCTAGGCAAAGGAGACACCAGTGAGTGTGCTGAAGGGAAAAATACAAGAGTACAGATGACTGAAATGTTTCAGTTTTGAAAATGGCTTTATTTTGAGTAATAGATTCTAAACTAGCTTCTGCACAGTGTGCTGAAATTGCAGCAGTAAAATCGTCTTGTTTGATATTCTACTCTGTTACACCCTAAACCACTGCCAGCATCTCCCTAACCTCTATGAACAATACAGGAGATTAGCAGGGTTTAAGTGTAACAGTAGAAAATATGGGCAGCTGACATTAAAAAGACAGGCAGCCCTGGTTTTGATTCATTTTGACTCTTCAACGGCTGATTGGCTGAGAGGTGTGTGTGTGCAGTCAGACCACAGTTGTTAGAAACCTTTCTCTTATGCGAGGAGGGGGGAAAAAATCCTGCTGCCTAGCAACAACAAGGAGCACGTACAGGAGGTGACAGTATGCAGTACTCTACCGTGATGGAGCGATGGATGAGAGATGGGAGGAAAACAGACATTTTCTACAAGTGTTTTCTTTTTATTAGTATTTATTTTCTTGCTCTACACACAGTTTTTTTTCACCCCTCGTAGACTGACACACAGCTCCAAAGAGAACTTCATAAAAACAAAAGCACAACAGTGCAATGCATACCTTTGCACTTTGGGGTATTTCATCTCTGAGATGATATTGGTGGCTTCAGTTTGGCTTTGTTTCAAACCAGGAGGCCACATGTTGTCCACCCAGTCCACTTGATCCACCTATAAGAGCAATCAAAGCAGCACCATTCAGCAACCAATCACAGTGTTCTATCATCTTCTATTTTTGTCATTCTTCTTTGAATCTATCACCAGATTTGTGACCTCTATCAAACCTCTTATAGTATGATACACAGCGAGGGTCGGGGGCAGATTACCACTGTGGGACGCTTGATGAGGTTCTCCAGCTTGGTGTGGCTGAACTCCAAGCTAATGACATTGAACAGTTTGTCCCGCTCTTCCTCTGGCGTCTCATAATAGCGGACAAACTGAGCCATGCTCATTTCAGAACCTTTCTGAGTGCTCACATCCATAACGTCCACAGACCGGCGACTGCCTGCGAAAAACAACCAGGATACGATGAATTTAGCCAATGAGATCGTACGCATCAACATCAACACACAATCCAGTGCAGTCTGTCTGTGAGTCGGCGTATGCTTTGTCATATTTATACACAGAGAAGTTGTACTGTTGCAAAATATTCTACTATGAACAAGAGCAGTACTTCTTATTTGTAATTCCCAAATTTAACCACTAGATGGGGCAATTACACCCCAATCATACCCTGGCTCAATTTCTTCCAGGGCACACTTAACATAATTATATTGCACTGCATTGGAAAACAGTCGCAAACAGAAAACAGCATGATGAGACCTTTAACATAACCCCACAATATGAGCAAGAGGCCCTGGGTGAACCTATCGTGATGATCCTACACACATAACACAATAGTACAAGAGGTAGACACAGACAGAGATACAGGCATACAGCAGAGTGACTAACAGATGCATGCTCACTAAATAACTTATTTCCTAAGAAAAATACAAAAAACAACACTGATGTATTAACATGCATGATTAAAATGTGACTTTTTTTGACGTTCACTTCTATTTTTTATGTCCATTTCTAGCATTTGGCATCGGCAACATCCACTAGATTTGGATGGTTGGTAGGCAGATCAGTAAATAAATCATTTCTACTATATCTTTCAAGTTAGCAATTTCTATAATATCAGATAAAATTAGCAAATTGTTGTGACAAAACTAAAACAGCTACTCATTATCCTGAAACTTCCCACATGTCTAGTCATAGTTAGTGCAGACTGAACATGTTTCATCATAAATTAAATTAAAAGGAAATTTGACCATGAAACACGACTTCATTACATTTTTTTAAGTCAGCATGGAGCCTCACCATATCACAGACTGTTTTGGGGTTTGTTTGGTTGTTTTTTTTACAACAATGCAAAAGCCCTTATTCTCTGAAGAAGATGCAGATATACTTTGGTCGTGTTTGCACACAGGCTAAGAGTAATAAGTATATGCACGGGTAAAAATATGCATGTGTGTGCATCGGTGTCTACTTACCAACTAGTCCTTTAATTTCACTGACTGTGAATTCTGGATCTGGCATTCTGCATATTTATAGGAAAGGGATGCATGTTGTTTAGTTCCCAAAGACTTAAAACCATAAATATATATACAAATAAAATAGAAAGTAGGTTGAATCTACAGCATGTGCACAGGCATTGCACATTTAAAGGAAAGGTTTCTCACCTGATCCCTAATTGATCTTTCTCTTTAAAAATGAGAGGGATCCTTAGACCCTCCCTTTGCACATACTCATAAGTGAAGTCTGCAAGACAGTAGTTTTACATTTAGGTCCAAAGCAATTATTTGAAAACTACTGCAGTCACATGTAACCTATAAGAAAGCTAATATGCACCGTGCTGCTTTACCTTTACCCTCCATCACCCGGACAAAGTCTGCGCTGTAGCTGTCACTGAGGACCTTTTCCTCCACGCTGAACCCTCTGATGTTTACAATTTCCTCCACGTCAGACAGGTCCTCGTTTTCGTCGTACATCGTCCGGGAGATGGAGCGCTGCCATTGAAAACGAGATGTTTTACAAGACAAAAACAGAGCCACGCGGAAAGAGAGAACTCTTTCTACCCCAAAAGGCCACTTTCTGCCCCCCTTGAACGGTCATTGTGACTCGTGTGAGGGAACCGATCGTTAATTTTACGTGTGACTTTCAAACTGGAGCAGTGGGTTGTGCTAAAGTTTTGATAGTACTATAACAGCAGTCATTTCTTTGAATGTGTGAACCAGTGCAAAAACTACTAAGCCAGCTGTTTGTGATATTTTATGGAAGCGATTGTAAAATGTTTGCTCGACTCCGCTGCTCCAGATATTGATTTATCTCGTTTTAATTACGCTACGCTCGCTCAACTACTGCGATCAGAAAAGAAGTTATAGACTCTAAAATGCGACAGTTAGCCGTTTTTCCTCGTTTTACTTAAACTTGGACATCTTAAGTGACTTGACAAATATCCCAACGCTCACAGTGGCGAGGGTTAGCTTAGCTAACTAATTAGCTCGCTGCCAGTCTCGCCTCATAAGCTAACATTTAACACGGCAGATGGTACACACCAGCCTGCGTCCGGATTCAGCACACGTCTCTGCGGCCTGAGCCATCGTCTTTTACGATTGTTTTCCGGCCACTCAGTTTCGCGAATGCATCTCCGTGCGTGGCGAAGTTGAGAGAAAACACTTAGCACGCTTTACGGGTTCAAAACAAGGGAACCATGTTTTTGTGTATTACGTCACCGCCAGGAACCAAAACATTGTTGGACAACGTCACGGCATGTCAGTACGCTTTTAACCGCGCTCACCAACAATAAACATTCCCCACGTCACACGGTTTTATTGTAGTAGTGGGGGGGAAAATGATACTAATACTGGTTAAACCCCCTGTTATCGAATAGCGCTGATATCTATTTTAAACATCAAGCAATAAAAAGGAGGTATATTTACTCACTTTTATTAAACTATAAAGAACGGTACATTTAACTTAAAAAGTTTATTTTTTATTTCCTTGTTTATAAGTTTTACACGTGCAATTCTAATAAGCTTGTTTCCACCGCTGAAAAATAAGATAAAATGTAAAAAAAAAAAAGTTATTATCTTAAAATGTTAACTAAATAGCTTGAAATTTCAAGCTATTCAATCAGGGGGTTTTTTTTTTCTCCTTTTTCTCTAGTGCGAGGAAAGTACAGAGTTAATTCGAAATTTGGGGTTATTGTTGCAAATTTTTTAATTTCATAACTCGAAACTGTTAAGTCATATTTTTTTCTCTTTGAGTTACTCAATTTTTTTTAGATAACTCCAAATATCGACTCACCTCTCCCCGGCATCATTTTATTTTTATTTTCTACTTTTTTTTCCACTGGGAGAAACAAGGGTCCGTAAAACGTAGCTCAGTCGAAATTATAGGTTAACTCAAAATTTTGACTTACCAACTTAAAGCGCTGAGAACATTTTGAGATAATAACTCCGAATTTGAACTTACCTCTGCCTGGCATCATTTTTATTTATTTATTTATTTATTTATTTAAAAAAAATCAATGGCGGAAACAAGCCTCCGTTAAGCGTAGCTAAGCTGAATTTTCCGGTTATTTTCTCAAAATTTCAACTTAACATCTCGAATTTCCAAATACTTCCTCAATTTTCGAGTTATTTACTCATACGGTTGAGTAAGTACCGGCAAAATGTGACTTTAGCCATTTTTTCAAAAAATGTATGTATTTATTTATATTGGCAGAAACAAGCTAACATGTATAACTCCGTAGTTACACTATTATCGCTGACTAATTAATAATGAGTAGCACCATGTTTTTAAAGCAAATGCTCAGCAGCGGATGTTTCCATGGGAGCGCGCAGACTTATGGGTAATGCAAGGTGCAGGCGGTACAGCGGCACGCTGAAGAACGACAAGAAATTGCTTCCGCAGTTCAGTTAGCGTGCGAGGTTAAATGCTGTGTAAGTGTACGCTGTCCTTTTTTAAGTAACAGAGTGTTTTTGCTAAGTGTCGCAGTATGAGTCTGAACGAGCATTCCCTGCAAGCGCTGTCCTGGAGAAAGCTGTACCTGAGTCGAGCTAAACTGAAGGCTTCCAGTCGGACCTCGGCTCTGCTG
Organism: Haplochromis burtoni; assembly: GCF_018398535.1. Taxonomy (NCBI): domain Eukaryota; kingdom Metazoa; phylum Chordata; class Actinopteri; order Cichliformes; family Cichlidae; genus Haplochromis; species Haplochromis burtoni. Next base: position 780,461 of record NW_024582543.1, read on the forward strand.
TCTGGATTTGCTATGGTAACACGGTCTCCTGGCAAGCACTGGCACTCTTCCGAATCTGTTAGAGGACATTACTGACCTGTGTTGTAACGTTGTGTTTCCTGTTTCCTTCCGTCTTCTCAGGTGGCTATGGTAGAAGTGCAGCTGGACAACAGCTACCCCTACCCACCTGCCCTCCTTATTGCCTTCAGTGCCTGCACCACTGTGCTCGTAGCCGTTCACCTGTTCGCTCTGATGGTCAGCACCTGCATTTTACCCAACATAGAGGCCGTGAGCAACGTCCACAATCTCAACTCGGTGAAGGAGTCCCCACATGAGCGAATGCACAGGCACATTGAGCTGGCGTGGGCGTTTTCCACAGTCATTGGTACTTTGCTCTTCCTGGCAGAGGTGGTTCTACTCTGCTGGGTTAAGTTTTTGCCCATCAAGCCCAACAAATCCAGCAACAGCACAGTTTCCTCCGGAGTGGCTGCTGCCATTACCTCCACCTCCATCATGGTGCCCTTTGGTTTGGTTTTCATAGTCTTCGCTGTGCATTTCTATCGCTCCTTGGTGAGCCACAAGACTGACAGACAGTTTGAGGAGCTGGAGGAGCTCTCCAACCTCACCAGGCTACAGAACGAGCTTGATAACAGAGGAGAATCTTCCATCTTGCAGTCGCCAAGCTCACATTTCCCATAGTCGGGTCCAGCTGATGCACATCTGTGTTGGAACTCGTGACCCCTTTGGGAATTCTCCAAGTCAGAAGCCTCGTTATTGGCTTCTATGGTTTTTACAGGAATGAAGATTAATCTCACTCTTTATTGTGAAACTTATTTTGTGAAGAACAGTTGTATTTTTTAGAAAACACACTTGATTGACTGTGAACTCGTATATCCGCCGTGCTGCATGTAGCTTGAAATCGGAAAGTCTTAACAGTGGTAGCTGCCTCACTGATCTCCAACGGTATGGGAGAGATGTCTGAACAGTAACCTGGAATCCTGTCTGTTGCTGCCTGCTGTATTTATTTAACCGTCTGTCAGTGAATACTTCATTTGTTTATGTATATTACCATGTGAACCACGTGTATTTAACCCTTTATTTACACGGTCTTATTGTTTTTGTTTTTTTAAATGTTCACCATTTGCATTCAGAATGCTCTCCATTTGTGTCGACTAATCAGCTGCACAACTTACAGTACAACTTCAGTATGTTTTGCTGTCTCGTTTTGCACAGGCTGTGGTGTTCAAATAAACACCTTTTCACAAAGTGATGTTAAAAGTTAACGATCATAGCAAAAATCAAAAAACGTGACTGCGTGTGGAGAGTCTGGTTTGGGCTTCGTGAGGATGCTGACTTGCCAATAGATAGATGTTCTGTCCTTATATTACACAGACTTTGCACTATGGAGCTGGCAGGATAAAGAGCCTCTAATGTCAGAGCAAGCCAGACATTTGTGTTATCACACACTAGATTATCTAGAAAATTATGCAGTATATGTATGAAAAAGAGCTTAGTCCTATCTGTTTGCCTTAGACTGCTGACATTTTTATACACACTAACACAGCTTTATAATCTCATTGGGATCTCTGCTGGAAACGTAACGTTAATATTAATTGTTAGTGCTGTATTTTGAAGAGTCTGAGCACTCACATATTCTGAACTGGCATTTTGCCTTTGTGATTCAGTCTTGAAGTACATACTGAGAGCTTTCCAATTGTGTTTTTAACATAAAAAGTGATTATTTTGAATTAAGAGTCTATGTGAGGCTGTAGTCCAAATGTGGTCAGAGATGTGTTTACTTAAGCAGCTGGAACATTGATAGATGGCCATAATCCAGTTGCTAGTGAATTCTAAAAAATTAAAATATAATGAAAAAGTTTTTTGTTTTTTTGTATTTCTAAAGGGGAAAACATATTACACTTAGAGTGACATTTTAAGCATTTTTTTTGTTTTGTTTTAATTTTGATGAGTATGGCTTGTAGCTCATGAAAATCTGAAATCCAGTCTCCTGAGTTGGCTGACCACTTGCACACAGTAACGGCAGAGTCAGCACACCTTGTAGTAGAATGCTTGACTCCGTGGGAAGGGGCTGAGTCCTGCTGGAAAAGAAAATTGGCATCTCCTTAAAGCTTGTCAGCAGATGGAAGCATGCAGAGCACTGGAAAACCCTGGCAGACATCTGTGTTGATTTTGGAGTTGATGTAAAACACAGGGGACACACCAAAACAGCGGCAGATAATACAGCACCTCAAATCACCACAGACTGCAGAAACTTCACACTGGACTTCAGACACTATGAAGTCTGCGCATCTCAGTTCTTCCTCCAAACCTCTAAGACTGTAATTTGCAAACAAAATGCAACATTTGCTTTCGTCTTAAAAGAGAACTTTGGACCGCTGAGCAAATTCAGTTCTTCATCTTTAGCCGAGGTAAGACATTTGTGATGTCTCTGCTTCAGGAGTGCCTGAATATCACTTCCTGAGTCAGCTGTTTTTGACAATCCTCTCAAAGGTGTGATTATCTTTTTTGCACCCTTTCTTGCCACACTAGCAGTCAACTTTTTAAATCCTGTGATGAAGCACTCTCGAGAACAGCCAGCCTTTTCAGCAATGACTTCCTGTGTTCATGCGCAGTGATGATCATCATCATCTAGTCAACTGTCAAGTCAGCAGTCTTCCACATGATTGTGGTTGGTGGTATTGAACTAAACCGTGAGATACACTGTATTTATACTGTTTGAATAGTAATTTACTCAAACTCTAAATTAAATATTCTAATAATTTTAGATACAGGATTCTTGATTTTCATCTATATTTCATAATCACCAAAATTAAGAAAAAAAGAAATGTAGTGAAATATATCACTGCATGTGCGATGAATATAGAATAATATGAAATTTTATCTTTTTGTATTTCTTTGAGAAGCAGTAGTATTTTTCAAGGTTTAGATGTGGTAAACATAGCAAAATATCATCCTCTTACAGACTGGTTGTTAGGACTAGTGTTTTATTCTTAGGACAACTACACAAACTATAAACAGAACAAAGCGGCTTGTGTGTTAGTTACAAGTTCACAAGGATTTACACACTCAAGGCTAATGTGTGATCAGACACCATATGACAAACAGATGGATGTGTAATACTGAATTTATCATATGACAATCTCTTTCAATTGTGTGCTCATATTTTTATGAAGTCATCCAATATAATGTTTTCAATCTTAAGAGGTATATATATATATATATATATATATAAAAAATCTGATGAGGCATTTTTTTTCCTTTATGATCTATTATCTAAACACTTTTAATTGGCATTGGCAACAGATAAATTTGTCACATTAATGGATGATTAAAGGATTTTGCCCCTCTGACAAGGACAAATAATCTGTGACAAAATGGATACATGCTGCGAACCCATTATGCTTTTTTTTTTTTATTCTTTATCAGCAAGCATGCGGTGAAGTGGAAACTTGCTCTTGATCCTCTTGTTGTTTATCAGAACCGGCCAAGGTAAGCTGATTCGGCTTCCCTTAAAACCAGCTGAGTATCGATCAGGTGTACCTGAAAATAGAAGATAAGTGCATGCTTTCATGCACAGTAGTACAAATGGAACAGGGCTTTGTTGTCAGTGCTCATATGATTATGTCATGTAAGCAGTGTAATGTAATTAGTCGTGTAATTTAATTTTGATCCATGGCTGTAACAGTCAGAAGCAACGCTGTACCTTTGGAATCTGATATTTTGCAGGCATTGGTGCGCCATCTCTCCCAAAATCAGACAGGGTCCCACATTTTGGCACTCCATCCACCCAAAGGCCTTCATAAAGCTGGCCTTTGTCACAGTAGTAGAACTTTCCACGACCATCCTTCTTCCCCTCTCGCCAGCTACCTTCATACCTGTTTCCATTTGCTTAAACAAAAATTTGAAAGTCGCATTATAACATCCAAATTATAATCTAGTTTTGATTCACATGCATGTATAGAAAATTTTCTCTTACAAAATATAAAGATTCCTTCTCCATGATTCTTATCCCTCAGCCACTTGCCCTCATAGATGTCTCCATTTGCATAGTATATCCTTCCCCAGCCACTCCGTTGGTCCTCGCTCCACTCCCCCTCGTACACTGATGAGTTTTTGTAAAAGTATGTGCCATACCCCTGAGAAGCCGGACAAGTACATCACTGACCATACATACCGATATGTCTTGTAGCGTGCATGTGAAACATTATGGCAGATACATACATGCTTCTTTCCATCTGTCCATTCACCACAGTACTTCTTCACATACTTCTTTGATTCTGGAAGTAAAATGCTGTAGGTACCATACCCGTCACGTTTTCCGAATTTCCACTCTCCATTATAAATGGCACCAGACTTCTTCCAAACTTGATTTCCCTTGCCTTATAAAAATAAATAAACAAACAAGCAAACATGACAGCTGCACTATACTTCGAACCTCTCAGGAGTTGAGTGGAAGCTGACGACAAACTATATCTCACCATGCTTCTTATTGTTCTGCCACTCCCCAGTGTATTCGTTTCCACTGGCTGAGAAAACTGTGTGTCGTAGTCCACATTTCTGTGATTTAATGTCCAGCAGTGTTGACAATGGGGGACTAGTTGGAGGTCTTTTGAGAAATGGCATTGCTAGTTGTACCTTGATGAAACCTGTAAGCATTAGAATGAAATTTAAAAAAACAAATACATGTTTGCTGTCTTTCTGCCACTGAAAATGAAAACAAATATTTTTATTTGTATTTTTTGCCACCCATAAGTCAAAATTTAAAGTTATTGTCTCAAAATCTGACTTAATAACTCAAATTTTAAAATTATTTTGTCATGTTTGAGTTAGTAAATTGATATTTTCTTTTTTGAGATACCTAACATACATTTTTGACTTGATAGAAGTTTTGTTGGTGGCACAAACAAGCTTCCATACCCATTAAGCAGTACATATCACCAAATTCATACAACAACAACAACAAAAAACACTGCCCTTCTTTGAGGTTTTAATTACGAATTGACAGTATTTTAAACACACTCGCGACACTTTTCCATGATGTCTAATTGTATATCAAAACTGTATTTTCTAATTCAGAATATGAAAAGTAGCCACAAGGTAATCTAAGGAAACTAGTTAAGCTCTCCAGCTTAGTTAGCATTACAAGTAAAATAGAAACGTGGAAAAGCAAAATAGCAAAGTAGTTGTACCTTCGCGGAGTTTCCAAGCGGATAACTTACTGAAACTGAATCCGCTTGCAAACTTTGCCAAACAAAAGCCATTAATTTACCGAAGAAATCCAGAAAACATGTTACACGACTAGCCGTACACAGCTTCCCTGCTGACCAGCAGCAGCAGGCGAGCAAGTTTGTATGCTGTATCCTAGCAACAGCAATGTGTACAGTTATTGGTGACTTATAAATGTAATTGGGAGACCATTTAAAAATTCGAGTTTAACATGCTTGGGTGTCATTTTTAATCCACAAGTCATGTTTTATTTATCTGCCGTTAGTTTTTCTTATTTACTGTTTGATGGCTTCAACCGTGGTTAAACCACAGCGTTTGGTCATGACGGCGGTTTACGAAGTGCGCATGCTTCGCACAAGACAGTTAAAACTCGCCTGAGTGGCCGGAGCAGGAGCAGCCCGTGGGTGAAAAGCCTTGTGAAAGAGTCTTCTTCGCCGAATAAGCTACAACACTGCAATGTCCAAGCCGAGGTTTCAGGCGGAGTGGGAGGAAATTGATGAGGAATATCAACAATTACAGGTGACTGAAAACTCTTAAACGAGTATAGTATAATTTGTGCTAGGTTGGTAGGAGTAGCGTGCCGTCGAGGACATGCAGAATTCTGTAGCAGTTTGTCTAGCTCTTTCCTATTCGCCATTCATTCTCAGGTCATCCGTAAACCGAGCATCGAGCCAATAAGTACGCTGTTGGCAGCAGTATCCGAGGGGTGCAATATATTTGCCGTGCGTTTAATAATTTTTTTGACTTTACTGTAACATCGCTGTGTTGTAGCCGCTAACATTAGCAATAGTCTTCTTAGGGCTAAGGTGCTTTGCTGCTAATAAGCAGATACAGTAATTTAGCTAACCGCACACTGCATTGTTGTGCTATTGACTAATGTTAAATCATTGCTACCGAAGTTGAGGTAGAGGTTAAAGTGGCTTCACAAATTAGTTTCTGGGTCTTTGGCTTGGGTGATTTATTTAGGAGTCCTTGGGGACATCAGCAGCCATCGTGAAGTTGACACGCTAGCTCACGTTAGCCATAGTTTGCTAACTTTGAACAACATGAAGATAAAAAACTGTATTGTTCACCTAAAATCTCTGATTCTGAGACACCTCACAGTTTGTGCACACGTGGATCTGAAACTGAGCAGAAACCGCCTCCCGTTCATATTATAGCTTTTATATTTCAGCTTTATTTACATCTTTCAAACAGCTGCAGTTCTTTAGAGAATGTTAAAACACATATTTTGACTAAACTTTTACAACTATAAGCAAATGTGTAAACAAATTTTGAAACGATAAAAGAAAAATGTCGTAAAGCTTTAACACGTACAGAAATATTGAGCCCACTTCAATTAAAAAAACATAAGTCAAGGGGTTTTTTAAATTGCCACTGAGGTGGAGTCATTCACCTTCAGACACTGGGGCCACGATGGCTAAAAGCTGATTCCTCCTGGGTGTATAGATCTTGGGACCAGGAGGCCAGCTGCATAGCATCTGACTTATCTGTATATGATGATCATGTGACCTCTGAGAGAGAGACTGGTGCCAGACCCATAGAATTTAAAACAGATTTTGCATCGTTTTCGTGTCAGTTTGAATGGACGTGTACTTAGATCGTGTGCTCAGTACTGGCTGACTGGTATAACCCATTCTTTTAACAGGCCATTTGCCTCATCATAACTGATGTCAGGAAATGATCATGTGATAAAACAAAGAATGCTGAAACACAACAAATGAGAGCTGCATGTAGATTGCTTTCTTTTACCTATTAATTGCTGGGGAGTTCTCCCTACTTTTTGTAGGGTCGCTAACTTTGAATTATTTCATCATAAGGACACTCATAGGACAAGTATTAAACAATTACTGTGCTCTGCTGAAGAGATCAGTCCTGCTTTTGTGATGGTGTGCTGGATGGATGGAGGTACAACAAAGGGGGTTGAACTGGCTCTAAGGGGGATAGGAATCTGACCCCTGATTAGCAAACTTACATGTAGTTTACATGTATGACAATAGGATCCGCTTACGGGGACTGTTTCACTGAAGAACAGAGTATTAAAGGCTCAAAGATTCAGAGGATAGTGAGTCACTCTCAGCATGAATGGATGAATGAACTTTTATTGTCATTATACATCGGGCAAACTTTCATTGTACTTTCTCTTAGGATTAAAATGACAATAAATGAACAGAATGAATAAATAAATAGGATTAATAAAAATGGGTATGTAATTAATGATAAAAGAACTTAAACTTAGAAGCATGACTATATATATGGGTGTGTCATCAGTTTTCAGTGTTTAGCCAGGACATTTCTATTTACATTTTGAAGTCTACTAATTGTTTGAACTGCAGTTCATATTTCCAAATGATATAATTTACTTTTAATTAATTTATAATTCTTATTGAAGCTGTCAGGTAAAAGACAGAGTGTGTGTGTGTGTGTGTGTGTGTGTGTGTGTGTGTGTGTGTGTGTGTGTGTGTGTGTGTGTGTGTGTGTGTGTGTGTGTGATGCTTCATGCTTTTTGATGGGGACAAAGTGATGACAGTGTAGCTACGAACGCAAGTAAACCTGAGTATTTATTTTACTAAAAAATCTTGTGGAATTTGCAGTTTGTCTTCATACAGAAAGGTTGGACAGTTTTTCCACTACTGCTGAAAGAGACTATGAGCCAAAAGTTTCATCTTTTGTTGTTTTGTTTGTTTTTTAAAGCTTGGCAAAGACTTGTGTGGGATAATAATGCATTTTTATTCTATCAAACAAGGTTTTCAAGGGAATATGACAAATTTCAGTTGAAGTTAATCTGTAAACACCCACTGGCTTTTCTTTGTATTTGTATTTTGATTCAGTTGTGGCTGTATTTATCTTTAAGTCCTAGCTGGTTGTGCTTAATCCTTATTTCTGCATTTCAGCAGATGTTTCTAACCAGACATGTATTTAATTTATTCACAGGAAACTCACAAAATATACAGACAAAAACTAGAAGAGCTCACCAGTCTTCAAGCAACTTGCAGCAACGCCATCAGTAAACAGAGGAAATGTCTGAAAGACTTGAGGCACAGTTTAACCAAGTAAGTACACCTGCTATAAAAGTAGTCAAGCAAGTAGTCGACGGTTTCCCACGACTAAAATAAGCACTTAAATGATCTGGTTTTGATTTCGGTGATATCATGGAGAGTGAAAAGTATCCTTCGTCTTTTCTCTTTTTGCCCTTCTGCTTTCCTTACAGGTGCGCACAGACGTGTGACGAGAAAGAGCTGAAACTAATAACTGACATCAAAACACAAATAAAAGATAAAGAAAATGTTTTCTTTGACATGGAAGCATATTTGCCAAAGAAAAATGGGTGAGTACTATTTGTTGTTAGTGAGAGATCTGCTGTAATCACTAAGCTTTATTTCATTAACTTGCATGCTTTTCATTTTCAGACTATACTTGAATTTGGTCCTGGGCAACGTGAATGTAACCCTTCTCAGCAACCAGGCAAAGTATGTGTCAACTTTTAGCCTCAGGAGCAGGTTCCCGCTGTGGGTTCAGATTGTTTTTTTTTTATGTCAGTCTCTTATCATCTCTTTCTTCCGTTTATGTACAAAGATTTGCCTACAAAGACGAGTATGAGAAGTTCAAGCTTTACATGACAATAATCCTGATGTTCGGAGCAATAACCTGCCTCTTCTTTCTAAACTGTCGGTGAGATAACCTCCCTCCCCTCAAAGCATGACTGGTGGTGTTATTTTATTAAGGATTGGCTTCTTATTTATTTGTTTTCTGCCTTGTTTAGGGTCACTGATGAAATCTTCAACTTTTTGTTGGTGTGGTACTACTGCACATTGACCATAAGGGAAAGCATCCTCATAAACAACGGCTCCAGGTGTGTTGCTACTATCGGAGCATTTATCCTTTAGTGGGTTATTTTTAAATTAAAGCCTTTGTCTATGGAAGATTTTTAGTTGGGAAAATTTTCAAGTTCCTCCTTTTTTCTTTTCAGGATCAAAGGGTGGTGGGTGTCTCACCATTATGTCTCCACCTTCTTGTCAGGTGTTATGCTGACATGGTGAGATACTGTCTTTGTTGATTCAGCATTGTGTTGTTTTTATTTTGGGAAATGTGAATGAGTTGGTCTTTTCTTTCCTCAGGCCAGAAGGAGCTATGTATCAGATGTTCAGGAGCCAGTTTCTTGCCTTCTCCATCTATCAAAGTAAGATGAATCCATGAGATTAATTCATTTACTTAGTGGTGCTAAATTAGCTTATTTCTTTACACTCACTGGCCACTTTATTAGATACAAATGTTAGTACCAAGTTGGGAACCCTTTTGCGTTCAGATCAGAATTCTTCATGACATGTAAGATTCAATATGATCCTCGAAACATTTGCTCCATATTGACAGTTGCTGCAGATGTGTCAGCTGCACATATGTGATGCAAAACTCCAGTTCCAATAAATCAAAGGTCCTCTATTAGACTGAGATCTGATGACTTTGGAGGTAATCTGAGTAGAGTGAACTCTTTGTGATTTTTAAGAAACCAGTTTGAGGTTATTTGAGCTTTCACATGGGGTGTTGTCTCGTTTTTGGACCACTTTCTGTAAACTCTAGAGATGGTTATGTGGGCAAAATCAGAGCAGCTGAGTAGTTTATGAAATATTCAGACAAGCTCGTCTGGCAGAAACAACCATCCCACAGTCAAAGTCTCTTAACTCTCTCACCTTTCCTCATTCTGCTGCTCAGAACTTCAGCAGGTAATCTTCTGTTTTTCCAACTCCCCTTCCTGCGCTTCTTTAAAAGCAACAGTTCAAGATTTAATAGTTCAAAGTCCAACATAAACAGCTCAGTTACATCATGACAGCAGAGCAATCTGGGCACACCACTGAAAAGTATAGATGAAGTACAGTACTAAAAATACTTGGGGTTGACTTAAACCTCAGTTTAAAGAAAGGGGTTTTAAGCATGAAAGCCTTTCCTGTTTGTTATAAGGAACCTCATAACAAATAATGCATTTCACATGGTTTTCTGTTGTTTTGTCAAACATTGCCACACTTCATCACATTTGAGGCACCATGCTGTCGCAGTGCCAAATAAATGACTACCAATTGCATCAATAGTTGGCAATACGAGTGTCTTCCTGGAGACGGAGACAAATATATTTTGATTATTTGCGGAAGTAAACGAAAAGAAATGTTAAAAAGCAAATTGTCAGACTGGAGGTGCTTCTATCACATTTTATTTGGCTTTTGTGATATTTAAGGGATGAAAATAATAATTTCTGCCCTTCAGCCAATTATTGCATAAAACTGTGCATGGAGAGAGAAGATGCACTTGAGCTTAAGGTCTAAAATCTGGGATTTATAAAAAAAAAAAAAAATTAAAAAAAAAGGGGGAGAGACACACACACACATTCTGTAAATCAAAGCTCTAGTTGAGGACCCAGAGGGGGTAAAACAAACTTCAGATGCTTTCATCACTATTTTCCCTCGAATGTTCCCATGTCAGACGCTGACATGCAGTCACACTGTGGTGTGATGCCACACTGTGCCAGAAGAGGGCAAGGTCAGGTCACTTGCAAAACCAAATTTGTTACATAACCCCCCAATAAAACGAAAACTTTGACTTCAGGATGGGGCAGCACTTAAAGGTGATGACTTACAAGTTTGTACTACAAAGAAATACAGTAATTAGAAAGTCATGTCACAGTATCTCATGTTCACAATGATGTTGGAAAAACTGGATTTGAATACTTTTCCTTTCCATTTGTAGGCAGCTAAGATTTATTAGTGTGTCTGCAACTGCTCTTGCAAACCGTGTCTCTTTGTATTATGTGTCTGTATATTTACTCTTAAACTGTACAAGTCATTGGATGGAGCCATACAACTGGATTGAGCTGAGGTACACAAATAAAAAGCTGTCAGTGAAGAGCTTCATTAATTCTTTGTTGTAGTCTGGGATTAGATTTGATCTGTATTTGCAGAACTTGCTGTAAATGTCTGTAAAAAGGTTCCTGGTGAGAACCTTTTTAAATAAGAGCTTTAATAATAGATGATTTAAAGTTGATAGTTGGATTTAATAAGGTTGTAGAAAGGCCTAAAAACTAACCGGACTATAACAAAAAGCAGTTTATTTAACAGTGATGGAAAATGATGAGATTGTAGCTGCTTCATCAGCCGTTGTTAAGCAGTTTGTGGAAATATGTCTTCTCCTGAGTATAGAAGGGAAGTCATGTGACACACTGGCGGTTGTACTTGTTGCTATGTATTTCATGAGGTGTCAACTCTGTGAGGGTGCTCTCTGGTCAGGGTTTTGGATGACAAGTCAAATGTTTGAAAGCGTAATAATTTTAAAAAAAAAAAGTCTGCCTGACAGATTCAACCGAATGTAGAACTTGTGGTTTTGAGCCAAATTTCACATGGAGAGCTGCAGTTTGTTGATTGTTATTGTTGCCATCAGTGCTCTACAATAAGAACGTGGTTACAAAGTGCAGCGATGAATAATTATTTTTAATCTTTTTGTTCCTCCAGGCTTTGTTCAGTTCCTTCAGTACTACTACCAGAGCGGCTGCTTATACAGGCTGCGAGCTTTGGGGGAGAGAAATCAGCTGGACCTCACAGTGGGTAAGCTATTTTTGATGATAACCATTTCAGTTGTTTGAGTCATCTGCAACATCATGTCTGGGTGGGGGAAATGGGGGATAGGTGAGAGATGGGGGCAGTTGTTAACATCAGCGTGCAGGGTCACAGATGTCCCAACACGCTGGAGCACCGATGACACAGATCTGCTTCCTCAAACATCTCAAACGTCAAGCTGTTGAGCAGTGAAATCGGAGCGAGAGCACTCCAAAAAAACAAAACATGACAAGTGACTGTTTTTCTGTCTCTGCAGAGGGATTTCAATCTTGGATGTGGAGGGGACTCACATTTCTTTTGCCTTTTCTATTTTTTGGCCATGTAAGTTTTCATGTTTTTCTACTTGTATCCAATATAAAACTTCTATTGCTCGATTGCACTTTTCAGGAGGACTGCACAAGATCCTCACTGGGCATTAAGAGCATAAAATGGCCTGGCGTTTTTTAAAAGAAACATGTGTCTGTGCAGCAACATCATGAAAGATGATGCCTCCTCTTCTTTCACAGTTTTGGCAGCTGTACAACTCTGTGACCTTGTTCCGCTTGGCAAGCCATGAGGATTGTAAGGAGTGGCAGGTAAGGATCGCATTTGCAGTTCAAGTGCTTAAATGTCAAACCGACATGTTGAAGCAGAGCTCAAAGATAATTTTATGTAAGAGGAAAATGTTTGAGATGCTTCTTTTGGATCTCATTTGTACATTCCTCATGTATATTTGGTAGCAGTATAAGCTAAGGCCACATTTGGGGTCGTATTCAGAGTTATATTTACAAATTCTGACCCTACCATCAGAGTCTCATCATCCGTCTCATTTCCTCTAATCTCTGACATGAAGGCTTTTTAACCTAGAGAAGTGCCGCTCACTGAATATTCTCTGTTTTCGGACCATTCTCTGTAAACCCCAGAGATGGTTGTGCGGGAAAGTCCCAGTCTGACACTAATAACTGTGCCATGTTCAGTGTCGCCTACAATCTGTTGAACTTTGCTCGCGCTGTGCCTGCACTTTCCTCATCACAGCAAGAACCGTCTGCGAACACAAGTGTTAGGAAATGATGCGTTTTAGAACAGTCGTCTTCATTTTCGTGTCCTGTTTGAAAGGCGCACAGCTGCACATGCCATGACTTGTAACCCTTTTTTCTTCTTTTAGGTATTCATGCTGGCTCTAACATTTCTCGTCCTGTTCCTGGGAAACTTTCTCACCACGGTAAAAGTCGTCCACCAAAAAGTTCAGAAAAACCCGGAGAAGGTCCAAAAAACTGACTGAGAATAACCTCAGCAAGGCATCTTCAATGGCCAGTCATTTTGAAGTAACACGCACAATCGCTTGATGGACTGAACAGAGTGTGATCAGGTCGAGACGACGAGGCTGAAGCCACCGTTTTGTCTCGGGCAGCAGCGTCCGGCCAAAGTTTCTGACAAACATGTTTTTACATATGTATGACTGTGTTGATGTTCATATGGGCACATCACAAAGTGACGTTCACCTGATAGATTAGTCTCTTTAACGTGTGTGTGTGTGTGTGTGTGTGTGTGGGTGTGGGTGTGGGTGGGTGGGTGGAAAGAGTGCGTTTATTTGGGTGTTTGTGTCTGTGCATGAACCTTCGCGGAGAGCCTCTGTTCAAATCATATGCAAGTAATGAGGGAAGGTAGCATCGTTTAACAGAACAGAAAATAGTTTGCCTTTGAAGACCTAACGTCTGTCACACACATGCTTCATACTTCTGTGAAGTAATGATGATCAAAACGTCTCCCGAAAAAATTGATCACTTTCAGTTTGAGGCTGTACTTCACCACCTTCTTTTTGTCTCATCTCCCTGTTGTGTGATATTATTTTTACTGCTAGTCTTTAGGTCATGAAAATCTCAAATGTACGGTAGGTCCAAAGCTTAAAAAAAAAATATATATATATATATATATATATCAAGCTGATACTTGAGTATTGAGAATTATCTGAAAGGGTGGAGGGAAAAAAAGAATCCCTCTGCTGTCTCGAGTGAGAGCAGCTGCTCTGTCTTTACTGTCACTGTTTTGTTTCCAGATGAGTTGGGACTACAAAGGGAGCACTACATTGTTTGTCTTTTTGAAAGCAGTGGTTTCAAAAGCCATAACTTTTTTTTTTTTAAATCCCAAGAAGACGCACATAACATTTAGCGACACAGTATTTGGGGAAGATGGTTCAAATTACTGTTCTGAGTTCCCGTTTTGTTACATGTTGGAGAAATGTTTTGATTAAATGCTGCTATTGGCACCAGTACTGTGAGACTGATTATGAATTTTTTTTTTTAATATTTTCAATTATTTTTCTAATTCCAAAGACCCATATACCCTATAATATTTGAATTAATTTATGGTGAGACCTTTCACTTTGCTTCACATAGTTTTCTCTGATGCCTTACTTTTTATTCATGGAATGGGGGAGGGGACAAAAAAAACCACCACTTGTTTTGTGAAAATGGTTTCATTGATTGTGTCATGTCTTGTGCAATCATGCTCCTGGAGAGAATCTCAGTGTCTGTGTACTTTTTTTTCTTTTCTTTTTTTTATTATTGAGGGAAATTGATCACATCTGATGTGATTAAAACACTTTGTCTTTAACACAAAGAAAAATTGTACGTAGCCATTTTTCAAGAATGCAATTTGCTCCCTGAGTTTTTCATGTGTCCGTTATGGTTAAATCAGCACCTGATTAAGAACAGTAACTCGTTTTTTCTTGTTCTCACAGGTGTTCACTGTATTCATTACATTGTTTCAGTCCAACCTGTGATAAAAGCCTAAATAAACTGTGCAGCCGCTCTAACGCGTTATGGTTTTTCAACTCTAGTGGGTGCTATTGGTAAAGCTAAGAGCCGTGCTTCAGCCTGACGGCCACAAAACAACCTAACAGTCATGAGTTGGGTTTTTTGGGGTTTTTTTCTTCTCCTTCACTCCTTTAGATTGTAAAAGCTACATCACAATACAAACAATAACTCGGTGCCTCCAATAAATATGTTTTTGGTAAAATAACAGTACAAAAGTAGAGAGAGTACAAAATTCCTCAGGAAGAAGAAAATACATAAAAAAACCAGACATAACATATGAAAGTAAAACCCTCCAAAAGAGGGTGTTTCAAGCTCCACGTTGCAACTTGCAAAATTGTCTTTCCTGTTGTGTCATCACTCATTTCCTTGTAACACTGAAGGATCATGCGCAGGCCCCCAACTTTCAATCTCTGCAAGACACTGAGCACAATCTGTCTCACTGAAGAAGAGGGTTCTTGTGGCTTTTTGTCCTTTTTAAAAAAAAAAAACTTTCACAAAATGATACATTTCTTCTTCCTCTTGTTATTCCTCTGTTTTCGGTTGAAGGCCAAAGCCCTCTTCGTTGCCTCTCTGAAAACGTCTTCCACGTTCTCCTGATACTTCGCCGAGCACTCGAGGTAGAGCTCTGCGTTCATGTGCTGGCGAGTCTCCTCACCCTGGGTGAGGGGAAAAAAATGAACAAAAATCAAAGCAAGTTTTAGAAAAAAGCAAGAATTAGACTTTAAAGCTGCGAAGACAACGATCAGTAAAGGAAGAAGGAAAAAACATGTATCTGAAGGAACTCTGTAGCTTTTAGATGTGGTGATGGGTTCTGGTTAGCGTGCATGCTCTTGTATCCTGTAACATCAGTGAAAACATGTTTACAGAGATCGGTGAACGTCTGCATGGTTCGCTTCTTACTTGCATGTAAGTGACATGAGCCAGATTCATAGCCTTCAGCTTCCTGGCACACTCTTTGTCCTTCCTGAGGTCAGTCTTGCAGCCAATCAGGATGACTGGCGTGTCCCGACAGAAGTGCTTCACCTCTGGGTACCACTAGGCAAACAGAATAGGGAGTTTAACGGTGTGATAGAGTACATGTCTGTTATTTCCCCTATTAGATTTTTGAATTATTTGGCATTACTCTGTTTGTTTGCAGCACTCATTGGTCCTGTATTGTAATCCTTGCTCACATGAAGGCTTGCACAACATAAGAGTTAATAATATACGAGACAATGCAAGGCAGCACCAACATACCAGGCGATTAATGATTAATCGTAAACTGGATCTTAAACAAAAAAACGAGAACGTTTGGCGACATTCCTGTGCCTGCATGAGTAACTTGGCTCATTGTAAAATAGAAAAGGATCACCTTTATCAGGACGTTCTCATAGCTGGTTGGGTTTGTGACATCAAAGCAGACTAGAACCAGATTAGCTTCTTGGTACGAAAGTGGCCTCAGTCGATCATAGTCGTCCTGTCCTGAAAGGAGAAGGGCAAGAAATATGGGTTAGCTGATAAATGTAGAAGTGTGAATACGCCCATACGCTACAAAACTCTGTGTGTGCGTCTAAAGAAACAAAAGAACAAATATTCTGCTGTAAATGCAACAGTCTAAACATAAAAATGCTACAAAGTTTATGGTGGCTATAAGAAACCACATCCTGGCTTCAGTTTCCTCTGCAGCTGATGTAAGGCACCCTACAGCAGATAAGCTGACAGACCAGACTGCCGTGGCTTTTCCTGACAATGAAATGTCTTCTTAAAAAAGCTCTTCAGATAACATGGAAATGTGTTAAAACTGTCACTTTTGAGTCACGCTGACCACTTTACGAATCTAATTTTGGTACTAGCAAGTCGACGCTGTACAGCTGGCCATACGTGCTCTGTTTCAAAACATATAAAATACTGTTATTAATATATATTTAAATGGTTTGATGAAGCAAAAATACATCAAATTAGTCCATAAAATGTTTTGAGGGTCTAATCTGAGACTCTAGGTTTACTTCCAGTCAAGTTTTTGGATATTTACTTGATTGTAGGTGTTTCGTTTGGTTTATTTACCCTATAAAAAACCCTCATATTAACAGCTGCTTAGTACACTTATATTTTAGACAGTTCCTGAAATATCATGATGATGATGCTCTGACATGAGCGTCAACCTTTACTACTTCCTTCTACAGTGTTTCTCAGAGCACGAAGATAACAACCGAATTCACAAGATGGGAGTGTGGTTGAACTTTAATATCTTAAAAAGCAAAAAAATAAAAGGGTGTTTCTCTTCCTCTCGCTTGATAATCACATTAGATTAGATACAATACTTCTGTTTTATTCCACCCAGAGGACAAATAATGTGGCCTCTGAGCTAAAAAATAAACCCTGATGTCTTCTCATACAATGTGAAATTTAAGTGAAGAAAAGAACCCTGAATCACAGAGATGATCATTGATTTTTTTTTTTTCGTCTTACCGGCTGTGTCATACAGGTTGAGCTTTATCTCTTTTCCTCCGAGAGTGATAGTCGTGGTGTATTTTTCGAACACTGAAGGTGCATACTTCTGTTTTTGACACACAAAAAAGAAAGATTTCCAACTTTAAGAGACAGTGTCATGTTTATATATCCCTTCATTTATACCGATTTGAAGTGTTTCAGAGGTGTGCCTCGTTAATCTTTGGAAAGGCAGCTTACAGTGCTGGGTGTGACAGGTTACAGTCACACATCAGAACTGCGTTCATAAATTCAGAAAGCTGTGATGAGTGAAAAGTGACATGGGAGCTCTTCTTACCTCTGGAAAATCACCTTTGGCATAAACCATCAGAAGAGATGTTTTCCCGCAGCCTCCATCTCCCACAATTACAATTTTAAGTTCATCTCCCTTTTTCGTGGTGCCGCTCCCGGCACCGTTTTGTGTCATCTCGCCTCCAAAGTGTCACGCAGGTGCTCCCTCCAGATTTAACTTAAATACATGACACAGCCTAGCGAGTCTATTTTTTGAATGGTTGAGATGATTTACAGGGAGTGTCAGGCAGAGTGAGGAACAGCCAAGCCTCATGTTTTACCAGGTAGCTCACTCTGCTCACCACTTCCTGTTCCTGTCACACTGTCTGCCTCCAATTGACCCCCCACTTCTCTCCTCTCCTATTATGAGCCTGTTCACTGAAAGCATGCCGCTCTCTCGCCGAATTACACATGTGAAGCGACTGAGTCTGGCTGCTCCTACTTCCTCTACCGCAATGTGTTTGCGTATTTCATTTTCTGGGTGGGTACTCAGTCTGAAGCACTGCCCCCACTGACCGTGTGGCGTGTGTGTGCGAGGGATAACACTGAGAAATGCTCACTTTTCACGCTGATCCTACTGATGCAGGATCAGCAGGTTTTTGTTGACGCTGACAGCTGTCACTACAGAGGTTTCTAGACTCCTGCCTGTGGAGGTGTGAAGCATTGTCTTGGTGAGACTGAGTGGGTCACTGGGTGCACCCATCTAAATGTGAGCTTTTTCCAGGTAAAAAGCCTGTTTTAGTTATCTTTTCCACTGTCAGGCTGGAAAGATATAACAGTTGGAACCTTAAGGAAGCATGCAAGCAGCTTGCAGGTAGAATATTTAATATATCTGAAACAGAAAACAGAGCATCTGAGCACCAGCGCTTCCAGATTAGATCAAAATAACTGTATATTACTTTAAAATTAAAGTGTTTTCTGTACCATGTGATCATTTTGAGTCCTCAGCAGGATGTGAGTAATGCTTCTCTGCCGTGACATCACAGATGGTACCATCAGGACAAACTATTTTCTCTCTTCCCAGGGTGCAGTTTATGGATGTGGGGTTTTTGGGTTGTTTTTTTTTTTGGTCTTTTTTTATAATGTGATGAATCTTTTCAAGGGCGTGAAGATTTTTTTTAAAGTTTATTTTTGTATTTTCCAGTGTTTTGGGTGTATTTTCTTGTCACAAGGGTGAGTGTTACAAACTAGAGCTAAACACTGACGTGGCTAGATATTAAAAGACAAACACAGCAGAAAGTGTGAAAAAGCAGGTTTGGGAACGTGTTTCATTCGGCAGTGTAGATGACTGGTTATCAGTGACTGTGGGTGTCGGGAGAGAGCAGATCACAGGGAACAACCATATATGATCACAAAACGCCAAACACTTAAACATGCTGACGTGGACTAAAAAGTCAAATTAAACCCAGGGATGTTTAATGATATGTTTAGCTGGATCATGGAAGTGCTGAAAATGTGAACAACCTGTCCCTTTAAGAGAAAAGGCTGACACCCTTCCTCCATTTCAAAAATTCAATTCTTAAAATGTGAATAAATTGGCACAAAATAAACGTGTTTCTACTCAAAATTCCTCCAGTAATCTCACCCCACAGCATGTGAAACATACCATATATTGTGTCATCACAGCTAAGGCACAGTTTTAAGGATGGGCCCAAAAATTCAACAAAATCTCCTTTTAGTTTCCATAAAAAGAAAACAATAAAATTAATGCATAGTCTATTTATTTCATCATCTCACAAACACACACGCACGCACACAGCCAAGAGGTAATAAAACTTGCAATGAGAGTATGTTACAGATCATTATGTGGAATAGTACAGCAATACACTACACATGCAAATATTTAAGAGCTAAGAAGAAGAAATCTGGCTTTTTTCCCCTTTACAGTACCAATCAATCTCTGCACGGGGAAGAGGGGAAAAAAATCCTTGAAAAAGCCAACTGTGCCCATAAATAATGAAAAACACGACTCCGAGGAATGTTTGATTTGATCCAGTCCGTCAGGATTTAAAGCTGAAAGTACAAAAAGCCATAAAAAATAAGACACAGCAGTGTACCTGTCAGTTTTGTACAGTATTTAGCGCAATAAATTTTAAAATAAATATGTTGAATAAGTTACATTTTTTTAAAGTGCTTGATTGACTTACAAGGTGTAACTGGCAGTATAACATATGGCTTAAAAGGATATTAAATTGTCCTTACATATCCACACGCATACAGCCCATTTTCATCAGTTAACAAAGAAAGAACAATTGTCAAAATATTATCACTCCGAAGAGAAAGAGACAGCTGTCCTGCAGGGGAAAAAGGCCAGTCCTCTCTGTGTGGAATATTCCAGACTGTCAGCGGCAGCGCTGAACGGGCACAACCCACTCGGGAAGCTTTTTTTTTTTTTAACAACAGAAAAAAGAAAAAAGAAAAGGCCTATAAGTAACCAAATTTGTGTCGATTTAATCGCAAATCCATCTCTAAAGTAATGTCACATTTTCACTTTTATGTTGTTTGTTTTAAACATATCCATAAAACCCTCTACATGCCGTAACCGTGGGCTGGCTGTGAGCAAGGACAAGCTTAACATAGAGAGAGGGGGGAGGGTATTGAAGCCCTGTGACCTGAATGCGCGCGCTCGGCAGCTTAGGGCCGGCAGTTGATAACAAGAAAAACAGGCCTCTGACACGCACACTGACACACAGAGAAAGACTGCACCATTTAACTAAAGAGGTGTATCTAGAGACCCCCCGCGCCCCCCTTCCATTTTACGTACGTGAATAAAGACCCTCCCCTTCTGTATATTTAACTCCTTCACCGAAAAAAAAGAGGTTCATGTCATGTTTGTCTAATCTGGTAAAGCAGCCGTTGATCCGCTGGACTTTGAAGCGAGAGATCACGCGCACGCTGCGTGCTATTTTCGCCTAGATACCAAACAACAGAGCTGCCGCTGCAGTGGATTCTTCGTGACCTTATATGGCAACGGTGTGTAGGAGGGGGAGGGGGTTCCAACGAATGCGCTCGAGCTCTCGGCGCGAGTCAGCCTAGCAACCGACCGCCTGACTACGCCGGTTTTATGAAAGTTTCCTTCCTCACACGCAGTTGTCGTCTTTTCTTCTCTTTTTATATTCGTGTAAAAGCAACCACCATTTTGGATTAAATAAATAAAAAATAAATCACCCCCCAGTGGCGCTTATTGTGGTTACTTCCAGTTGAAATTACCCTCGGATTAAAAAAAAAAAAAAAAACGCTCTCCTGAGCCTCACCCAGTTATGGCGCAGCAGCTTTTTCACGGCACAGTGCTCTCCTTTGTCTGTAAAGAAGCCATTTTGAGACAGAGAACAGCAGAGAAAACCACAGAACAAGTGTTGCCTACATACCACTAAAAAGGTCTCTGTTTGGAGAAGGGGAAGAAGCAGTTTAAAAAACACAAGATTTCTTCCCATAAGATTATTTTTTGGTGGCTCGTTTAAGACTTGGATTACATGTTTTGAATACTGCCTGTAAGTTTGCAATATCATTAAAAATGTGGGTTACAGTTACTCATTTTTCCCTTTTTTAACAATTACGCTGACGTCGTTTTGTATCAACTGCTTCTTTGATGTCTGCTCTCTTATGAGACTATTTAATGTAGACACATAAAGCTGGCAAATTGAGTGAAATAGCTCAAAAATCCATTACCTGTCCAAAACATTATCCTTGTAGTTTTAAGTGAAGTGTAGATCAGCTAGAAATGTCGAAAAAAAGCAAGAGAGGCTATTATCGACTGCAATCCTGTCTTCAGGGAGAGAGAAGAGATGGTTTTGCATATTGCCCACACAGATGATGCTTGAAGATGCATATTCGCTGGCTGAGAGAGGCAAAGCTACCACTGATCAAAAAAAAAAAAAGTTATCAAAAGAGCTCTATCTTTTCGTGCTAATGGATTCCTTCCTTTTCAGGAGACGCATTCCCACCCCTTATTAATGCCATTATTAGAGGATCCGAAGATGGAGCTGAAAACATTCCTCCTGCCCCTGCGTTTAGGCCTGTTAACTGCTGAGGTAAATATTTTCAGCCTGAAAGTTTTCCCTCCATCTCTTTAATCTGAGGTTGTGTTTTTAAAAGGAAAAAAAAATCGCTGCAAAAGCTGGAAAAAAAATTAAATAATTAAAAATGGTGGTGGTGATGGGGGACTTCCTAAGTGGGCTTCTTTCTAAATTTAAATTATGCCCTTGAAGTAAGGTCAAGTCGACAATTGCACATTTGGCTTTCTTAGTTGGACAGCACAAACCTAGTCGATTCAAGCTGTCTCCACAGTTGCAGTACAGGACACAACAGGAGACACCAAGGTGTTTAAAGCGTTGCTGTTGTGAGAGGAAAAGTGGGAGACGTTGTTAATCAGAGCAAATGGATTATCAGTCAACAAACTATTTAACAAGCGGCCATTAGGTCTCCGTGGCCTGCTTTCAGTCATTTGAGGAGCACTGATGTTACAAACCCTGCACCTCTAGCCTTGTATGTTTTAATGTCAGCATGCCAGTGGACATATTTTTTAAACAATAAAGCTGCAGCATTTTTATGTGATCACATAGCTCAAGTAGACAAAAGTGACAGACATACTTTTAATAACATTAACTGCATGCCTCACATTTTACATTAATTTGTTAAATTTAAAAATAAATTATGATAAAAGACTTGAACTTACTCATTGCAACTCATATCCTACAAGGCCAAAATGTGCAATGCCAGCAAGCTGCCATTGCACATTTTGTCACTTTGTGTTTTTCCCCCACCCCAACCTCTATCATTTTAAACATCTCCAAAAGCATAAAGCTGTTTATTCACAACACTTTTGGTTTCTTTTCACTTAAGAAATATAAATACTGTTATATGGGTGTGCCATGACCTAGTTAAGACAAAGATGGATTCCAAGGCAGAGGAAAAAAGGCTCAAAATGTCACGGGGTAATTGCATCCAGCACATTCTCTTCCTTCTTCTCAATCCTTTAAAAGGAGCAATCATAGTTTTATCATAGTCCGTGAGAGATGAGGAAATCAAATGTAAGATCCCTTTGGAACAAAGGAAACCCATATAGGCCATTGAGTCCTGTTTAAGGAAAATGGCTGCCGAGAGCGCTCAGCCCCCTCTCTCTGCTCTCTGTTGAAGGACTCCTGAGCCGTGCCTCTAATAGCAGACGGCTCCTCTGCTGCTGCGCTCTGATTGGCTCGTTGAGCTACCGCTGTTAACCAGCCAATTGCCCGAGCACTGCAAACAGCACCAGGCAATGTCAAACAAAACCCAGTTAGTCCGATAGCAACGCACCTCCACTGAAATAATTTACAAACTAAGAGAAGCACAGTCAGGTTTATTATTATATAAATAAAAGCGCCACCGTTTTTTTTAAATGGTAGCATAACATTAATAATTTTTAAAAAGAGGACAAATGGGGAACATAGGCGACGGATTGGCACTAGTCTGTTGCTGTAACCAAACAAACCGCCGCGTTCCAACGGTTATATAGCCGAGTAGCGAAATCGAGCTGCCAGACATGCGAGTGTTCGTATTAAAATTCCAATTCCCGTGTTTGACATTTTTATATTAGCCGCCATCACCTATTGCCGTGTCGCCGTAATGACTCTTACCCTAACATATCAACCGACATGTCCTGAATGTACAAACGCCCGCAAGACCGCACAGAAAAGCTCGCCACCAAAGCAGTTTTATTAGCCCTTTAGTGGCAGTTAAGAAGATATTACCCCCTGTGTCTGTCTTGTGTTTGCCAGTTAGGTAAATACAGCCGGTAGATTCACCACTATGTCGTTTAGAGGATTTGTGAGACACTAAACTATCGCCAGACCTCATTTAGTCGCGGATATAAATGGGAGCGTTTCTGCGTGGCCTGCCTAAAAACACGTTTATTTTATTGTTAGGCTAATGCAGCGTTAAATAAGCTGCGGCCATGGAGGCAAGTTTGTAACGAAAGTGCCGTTGGAGGTGGGCAAGCCTAGCGGTGTATTGTGGGAGAGACAAGCAGCTACAGACCAGAGGCACACAATATGTGTTGGCTCTCGCCGAAAAGGAGGCAGTATTCTTTAAGCTAAATCATGTAATGTAAGCGGCGAAAGGAAAGCGATTTCGTCTTTTCATCAATTACAAAGAAAACAACACTCGATCGGACGAACCATGTCCAAGCCAGGGGAGAGGAACAGATTGAACGAAGACCATGGCAGAAAGCAGAGTTCAAGTAAGCTTGTTCTTTTTTCCTCTTTCTCCAGCCCTCCTAATGCCTGTTTTCCGTAAGTGGGATATACACTAGATCCCATTTTTCGCTCTCGCTTGGGGTTACCCCCGCCACCGAAGTCATGCATCTGTAACGTTTGGCTGTTTTAAAGTGTTGGAGGAGGTGGAAAGGGGGGAGGTTTTGCTGGTAGGAGAACCGTGCTTAGCGCTTGGCTCCCGATAACGTTAGCTCTCCTCTCCTTGTCGCTGCCTGTCGTTTCAGGTTTGGCGAACGGCATGGACAGTCATCCCGTCTGCGGCTCAGCGGAGAAGCGGAGTCACCACTGGAGAAGTTACAAGTTGATAATCGACCCGGCGCTTAAGAAGGGATCTCACAAGCTGTATCGCTACGATGGACAGACTTTCAGCATGCCCGTAAGTGCCGCATTTGACGCGGCGGAGCGGCTACAATAGTAACCGAGTAGCCGACCTCCATGATAGGTTACAATGTGGCTGTGCTGGCCGTGGGTTTGTCACGGGCACGTTCAGCATCTTGAACACGGTGCCCGGAGGTGTTCGTGTTGATTCACCGACGCAGGACAACTTTGCAACAAGTTAGTAGCGTGTGGAGCTGTGAATGGATAACGGCATTGTGTGTGTGTCTCCCCCCTCTTCTCCCACAGAACCCCGGGATACCACCGGTGGACATCGTCCGAGACCCCAGGATCGGTCGTCTGTGGACTAAGTACAAAGAGACGGACCTGCCGGTGCCAAAATTTAAGGTATCCACTCTGGCTTGAAGATCGATGCCACACTTTTCCTTGCGGATACGGGGTGCTGTCAAAAGTTGCAGACACACCCCCCTCTCACTCATCTCCGGGATGCGAAGTGAAAATGTGCCTGTCGGGGACCAAAATAATACGCTCTGCTGTGATGCATGTCTGCTTTTACGGACTCGACCGAGTGCATCAACGCGATCTTTGAAACTTCTCCTAGCAGTTGTTATCTCAGCTGTCAGAAATGACCCTCCACACACGCGGTGCAACATTAACTCCTGTCATTCTTCTTCCAGATCGATGAGTGTTACATCGGCCCCGTGCCTCCAAAGGAGGTGACTTTCGCCAGGCTCAACGACAATATCAGGGAAGGATTTCTTACCGACATGTGCAAAAAATTCGGAGAAATCGAGGAGGTCGAGATCCTGTACAATCCGAAAAACAAAAAGCACCTGGGGATAGCCAAAGTTGTTTTCGAGAGTGTGAAAGCCGCCAAAGTGGCCGTGCAGTCGCTTCACAACACGTCTGTTATGGGAAACATCATCCACGTGGAGCTGGACCCGAAAGGTAAACAAGAGCTTAAGTTTGCTTAAAAAAAAATCAGAATCATATGTGTTATAAGAGTCGGGAGCGCAGAAATATGACAAGCCGAGTGTTACCTTTAGAGTGACAGCGTTCACGTGTGCATATTTACGTGCGTTGCCTGGTTACGTGGATAATTGAATTCATTCATTGAATATAAGCCTGCTCCCACAACCCCAGAGCTGACAGTGCTGTGCACTCCCACTGTGCATAATTTCAGACCTGCAAACAAACACAAGCCAATCTGTCCGAGTCCTCTGTACTTTAAATTGTTTGCATTTAACTTAAAACTAAGAAAAGAAGTTAGTTTTTCTGTTGTTAACACTGTTTGAATTCCAAGTCCATGCATGTTCTGTCTTGTTATTTTTTTTACTGATGCAAAACTGCAGCTTGAATGCATCGTAACATACCACTTTAGCAGTTTTGCTTATTATTTAATGTTATAAATACTGGCAAATATTTAGATTCACAGCTTGCACTGTTTTCATTGTCCGTAGTAATGTCTTTATGTTAAAGTATTACCCCAAATTGATGGATTTTTTTTCCCCTAAGTGTGATTGATGTCTTTTTAAGAAGTGCAGTTAGGGTTTGCTTTTTTGATCAATATGCTAAAGGAATGCATGCTTTTTTAAATTAAAATATGCTGATCAGTGGTATTTATCCCAGAACATAATGATGCTTTTGCAGATACAAATAATAATGCATCATATTAGTTTGCAAACCCCCCTCCATAAGCACAAGTTGCTGCTTTAAAATGTTTAGTTTGGAGTTCAGCTACTGGAGAATAATCACTGTCACTTAAATGATGCCCGATGAAGTCTGTTGGCTTTGTAAACCTGGCATCAGACCCAGACATGTTTGCTGTTCTGCAGGTGAGAATCGCCTGAGGTACTTCCAGCTCCTGATGAATGGCAGCTACACTCCACGCACGCTGCCTGTTGGTGGAGAGGAGGCCAGAGAAGTTTCCCCTCGAAGCCTGGCAGAAGCCTTACTGGTAAAAAAACAAAAAGAAATAAAGCTTAGGTTGTGCAGTTAAGAGTAAAATAGTAATTCAGTAGTAGTTTTGTGCTAGTTTGTTGAAGGTCAATTTGGAGGAACTGTTGCACACTCTTGTGTAGATGCTTTATTGTGCTTTGTAGAAATGTTTCAAGATACACCTGAGCAGGAACTTAACTGAAAGTCAGGCAAACCTGTGGCTTTGTATCTTGAGATGTCCTCACACTGCTGTGCCACCAGCTTGCTATTTTGATTTTAAAAGATCTTACTTGCTTTAGTTGTTTGAGAAACTGATTTAAAGAATCTTCTCGAACCTAAAGATGTTCTCAAGAAAATGCCCAAATTAGAATTTGCCTCTAACAATTTCATATTTGTGTCCTCTAAGGCTTGCGAGCCCATCCGCAGGTTATCAGAGAGCAGCGTGTCTGCTGGGGGAGGAACATTGCCGCCCAGCAGTTCCTCCACCCCCCTGACCCTGGAGACCGGCTACTCCAGCCTAAGACAGGATACGCCACAATCCCAGGGAACCCCTCATACCCCGCGCCAGGCTGGTACGCCTTTCTCTCAGGACTCTAGTTATTCCAGTCGGCAGTCCACGCCTGCCTACCAATCTAGCCGTCCTGAGAGCTCCGGAGGTTACAAATCTCGCCGACACGAGAGTAAATTTCAGGATGCGTACAACCGGAGACCGGAGAGGCCTCAGTATCGCAGCAACATGTATCGAAGTACGCCTGAGCAGCCTCCTTTCAAACAGCACCAGCTCACACCACCTGAACCTCCACCTTCCACCACTTCTTTCAACTACACAGCGCCTCCCCCCGCTACACCCAACTTCAAGTCCGCCTTCTCACCCTACCAGCCCCCTTTGCCCCCTGCGTTCCCTCCATCAGAGCCAGCTTTCCATCACCCAGCCCAAAGGGAGGGTGAATACCTCCGACCACCAGAGCCGCCCCTGACGGCTGCTGTTGACTTTTTGCCCGCCAAGGAGCGGCCAGAGACTCCTCCGATCCCGGAGCCTCCGCCACCAGAGCCGGCTCCTCATCCAACCACCCCTCCTCCTCAAACACCAGAGCACTGCCCTTCACCCGGTTCCCCCATTCTGGATCCAGAGAGGAACAGCCTGGATTCTCGCATTGAGATGCTGCTCAAGGAGAAAAGGACAAAACTGCTGCCGTTCCTGGACGAGCGGGACTCGGACAACGAGGTGCGAATGGAGGGAAGTCCGATTTCCTCCTCGTCCTCGCAGCTATCCCCGATCCCTCCTTACACAGGTGGCTCTCAAGGTGGTCAGCAAAATTCCCGTCCCTCCAGCACAGGTTTGGAAGACATCAGCCCCACGCCACTGCCGGACTCGGAAGATGAAGAGCCAATTCCCGGGACTGCCTCACTGATCAAGAGAATCAGCTCTCCTGTCCACGAGAAAGAGAAAGAAGGATCTTTTGGAGGCCACTCTCCCGCTGAGAAAATGGACACGGTAAAGCAAATATTTATTTTCTTAATTCCCTGATATTTGTGTCCAAATAGCGCCATATTTACCTCCATGCTTGTCACATTTGACAAGAAACGGCACACAGGTGCTGCTTCAATTACCTCTCATTAATGGCACTGATTAAGTTGATGGAAGCGCGGTGCTGATGTTTACGCACAGCTGTGAATGACAGTTACACAGAGGACGCAGGAAGTCGGGTCTAGTTTCAGTGTGCGGCGGTAGTAGTAAACCTTCCCTTTTGTTTCATTCTTTTTCTTCTTCTGCTTTGTAAAGGAAATTCCGGTTTCACAGCAAACCGTGCTTTAAAAAAAAAAATAGGGGCCATACCAAAAAGGTGTTTGCTCCTCCAGTTTACCACTGGCATTTTTCTTTCTTTATTTTTCTGCAAATGAAAAATGAAGAATAAAGCACCTGTAACCTTCTGAGGAAGCGTGTTTGTTTGCCTCATGTGCGCACACGCACTCCTTGTCAGGCGCAGATAAAAGAGTTGCAGCAAGTTATGAATGAAAAAGCTTTCGGTGCAGCCTTACAAATGCCTTCGCATTCATGGGAAGACAAACCACCTCTCTTTGTTTTAAAGTCGCAGTAGCACCGTCTGGCCTGTCAGGTTGCGTTTCAACACAGCGTGCTGCGAGGAAGAATAACAGCCTCTCTGCTGTTGGGGAATTGAACACTCTTGTTTCCTCTTTCTAACACTCGCAGCACACGCTCACATGGACGAAAAGCACGGTTTGGCTGTTGGCCCCTTTCAGCACGCCACATTTCCTGGTTTAGCTGAGCCTGACAGTCAGGATTGGCCGAGGCGTCTCTGTTCTCATATTTCAAGTTATCGCAAAGCAAACAGTACAAACAGGTCATTTGGGTAACAACGCCACTCCCATGCTGAGCTTTCCCTGCTCGGTTTCATTTCTGCAGCAGCTGAGACTTATGAAATAAAACAGAACAGATGAGAGTTCAGTGCTCAGATGTTTTTCAGAGTATTGCATTTGTGTTTTGCACTGCGGCGCTTTAGTTCGGTGCCTAAGCAAACATCTCGGTTTGGTAACACGCTGATCGAAGACTCGGGTCGGCTGTGTTTGACTGTGACTGAACTTTGAACTCAGACCAGGTGTAGAATCATTTAGTGCTCTTATTTTGAAGGTGCTGTGAGTCCAAGATAATATTTGGTACAGTCTGAAGTTTTCGTGTAGCACATCAGTGAGGGCAATAAAAGAGAGTTGGCACTGAATGCCTACTGAGATTTGTAGGTTTTCCTTTTTTAAATGTTGACAAATGTAACATTACAAAACCAGTGTTTTTGTTGTTGTTGTTTGTTCATTTGTTTTGTTTTTTAAAGTGGTGTATCCCAAGAAATCATCCCTTTACTATCATTATGTTTTATTCAAACATCTCAAACATTTCCACACAATGCCCAGCGCTGTTTATATTTAAGGGGCTGCCACATTTCTTAAGTCGAGGTATACTCATTTTGCTTTGGTTTGTTTTTTTTGTTTTTTTTAGTCTGATAGTTTGACCTCATTTTAAGGTCTTCATAAGAAAATAACATTTACTCAGGTGTCAGGTGAAAAAGGGCAGGTGATTGCACAGATTTGTTCAGTCCTGACAGGCTGTCCTGTCTCCACACAGGGCCAACAGTCATCGGGAGAGGATATGGAAATCTCAGACGATGAGATGCCCGGGACTCCGACCACAAGCGGAGAGTGTGGCAAAGGCATCGTCGTGAACTCTGCCGTGTCCCCGATGCAGACCATGGCCATGCATCCTTCCAGCTACCACCCCCTGTCCCACCAAGCCGGCTTTGCCATCGCGCATCACCCCCTGGCCCCTCACCTGGCCGCCCATACCGGAGTGCCTCACCCCATGCTGCCGCCCATGGGTCCCTACCCTCCAATGCCGGTGGTGCCTATGGATCTGATGAGCTGCTTCCGGTGGGAGCAGTGGAGCACAATTCCGATGTCCTTCCAGATGCAGCAGCAGATGCTGAGTCGCATGGCTCAGACCAGAGGGCCCTATCCCTATCCACATTTTATGGACAATGGCGCTTCCGGACCTTTCGGGGGACCCTATGCACCTCTTTCCATGGGTGCTACACCTGCAGGCAGCACAGGGGCACCTGGACAACAATGGCAGCATCCCAGTTTACCAAAGTTCAACCCCACCGTTCCTCCTCCTGGATATGAGACTAAAAAAGAAGATCCCCACAAGGCCACTGTTGATGGCGTGCTCCTGGTCATTGTCAAAGAGCTGAAGGCCATCATGAAGCGCGACCTGAACCGCAAAATGGTGGAGGTTGTGGCTTTTAGGGCCTTCGATGACTGGTGGGATAAGAAGGAACGTTCTGCTAAGGTAAGCTATCAAGAGCTCCAGCGGGAAAATCTGCATGTACTGACTGCTTATTGTACTAGTTTTGAATTACGATCAGTTAAATAGTGAAATAAAATTAGATCCATAGGATATGAATTAATTATACGTACCAGAGGCCACAGACTGCAGTGACATTAATGTTGGATCACGTGATGCGTTTCAAGATTATTAAGGAGAGTAATGAAAAGGCACGTTTGCAGCTGATTTTCCTGTTTGTGGTCCGGCGTGCTTGCACAGCGAGGAGATTTGCATTAATACGAGATATTATTTTGACAAGTGTCATAATGAATTCATCTGATGTGGTAATGCATTGTTATGAATGCAAGAACAGCTGAAGAGGTCACGCGTTTCATCTTGTAAATAAATTTTTTTTTTGTTGTTTAAAATCACTTAATTCATTTGCATTTTTGTGCCTGATTGGATAAAACAAACAATCAGAGGATGAAGAAGTAATTTAAAATCCCTTTTCTTTGATCACTGAGGAAATCTGACTGAGCTACTTTTTGCTGTTCGTGGTAATGAGAAACACAGGGTTTCATTTAGTTGACGTCTTTCTTTCCAAGGCATCTTTGACTCCAGTAAAGGGCGCAGAAGGGAAAGAAGAAGAGAGACCTAAACCCAAAGAGACGATTGGTTCAAGTCTCCTTGAGAACTGGAACAAGGGTGAGGGGCTGGGCTACGAGGGTATGGGCCTAGGAATCGGGTTGCGAGGGGCCATCCGCTTACCCTCCTTCAAGGTATCATGATTTCTAAAATTTTTTTACTGAACTGTAGAAGGAAGCATCATATGCACCAGGTGTTTAAAATGGTGCATGTCGTGCTCAGGTCAAACGGAAGGACCCTCCTGAGGCCGCAGCTGCAGGCGACAACAAACGAGCCCGACCCTCCACGCCTGTGGACGACGAACTGGAGGACGAAGGTAACCCTCCACCGTTTACACTCTCACTCGGTCCTCCATGCATGCAGTTCTCTTTCAAAACCCAATTTATCTTTTGGTAATTTTCTGTCAGACCGGGAACGAGACCCAGCTGAGCTCCCCTCAGATGATTCCAAACTGGATGGCGACGGCACGTCGGCAAAGAGACGCCACTCTCGACCGCTTGAGCTGGACAGTGAGGGAGAGGAGGAGGTGGACACCTCAGGGAAGGAAGAGTCGCTGTCTGACAGGGAGGAAGAACCTGTTAAAATGGAGGTTGCGGAGAGGCTGTCGCTTGGCAAAGTAAGTCGCCTCCAAAATGAAAGGGGGGGAAAAAAGCAGCAAGTGTACAGAAATTTTGTGTGTATCATAAACCTTTTCGTTCTGATTTCTTCCAGGAGAGTGGTGATGAGGAGGGCGAAGGTGAAGATGAGGGAGACTTATCCAGTGAAAGCTCCTCTTCAGATTCGTCTGATGATGGTACTTCAGATATTTGACAGAAACAGCTGGTTGGCTTTATTTATTTTAATGCGTTTCCAGTAGTTATTCATTTGTTTTTGCCTCTTTTCTTACAGAAGCTGAGAGTTCGTCTTCTTCCAAGGCCAGCTCAGACTCCTCGTCAGAAAGCTCTGACTCCTCTGGCTACGGGTTAAGCTCGGAAGAGGAAGACGACGATGAGGAAGAAAGGGAGGCAGCAGAAGATGCGGAGGTTGACGGCAAAGATGCCGCGACCTCCTCATCTACTTCATCCTCTACATCTTCATCTTCGGAGGAGGACGAGGAGGAAGAAACAGAAGCTAAGCCTCCGAGCTCTCCTGCAGTACCGCTCCCAGAGGTCAAGGAGGAGCAGATACGCAGACCTCCTAGTCCTGAGGAGCCGTCAGCAGAGGACCTGAAGCCACCGTCACCTCAACACATCCCTGGTAAATGTTTGCTCCCATTTCTGTAGTCTAGCGTGCATCACTTCAACAAAAAGCATTTCTAATTTTTAAAATGATGCTGTCAGAGGTTAAATGAAAATTAGAAAAGGGGAAAAAAAAAAACTGTTTCTTGTCTTTCAGTCCAAGAGCGAGACAGCCACATTCCTGCAGTGAAGTCTGAACATCAGGAGATTGTAGCAAACCTTCGGCCACCCACTCCCACAGGCGTCCTGTTTGACAGTGACCAGGAGACAAAAGCAAAAGGTAAAGCAGAGCCTGAAGATGTAGCCAGCACCCCTGGTCGATTAGCTTCCTCCCAATTACATTCAAGCATGGGTCTCCCCAAATCGGCCTCCGCATCTGTAATGCACCTCCCTCTCCCTCCTCACCCGGCAATAGAAGGCCGATCCCTTCTCCATCCGCCTCCAGGCCCCCTGCCCGACTTCCCTCAGCGGCCCCGGCTCCCAACAGATGAGGATATCCCCCGCACGCCTGGCAGGGACCTCATGGAGCGTGCCCGAAGTCTGGGTAAATCCCAGAGCACCGACACAGTGCCCAACACACCAGGCAGTGATGCTCCACTCACGGGCAGCAGTCTGTTGCTTAGTTCCCCTCACATCCCTGGTAGTCCTTTCTCCTACCCTGCTCAGTCCCCTGTCCTTAGCGCTGGAGTGCCCCGTACTCCAGGAAGGGACTTAACATTCGCCCCTGTCTTCCCTGACCCTGCAGCAATTAATAGGAAAGTGTCCTTGGAGAGCTTGGATGATAGACCAGTTTTTAAGGAGCCGCACATCAGCGCTGTGCCAGGCCAGGTCCTGGCAGCCGGCACAGAGCACTCAGTCAGCATCCCTGAAGATCTACCTACTGGTCTCTCTCTAGATGTCCCTGTGCCGTCCGATGTCACGCCGTTGAAGAAGAAACCTGGACGACCCAGAAGCAAAAAGCTGCCAGCGGCTTCTGCGGCTGAGGAGTCTTTGGAGCTCTCATCCGAGTCCATCCATCTGCCTGATGAAGCACATCTCGAAGCTCTCTCTGTACAGACGATCTCTGCACGGTCCCCCAAGCACTCGAGCCTGGACTTCCGGGAAGGAGAAGTGGAGCCTCAGACGGTGTTACCTGATGAAGACAACTTCCTGACCTACAAAGACGAGGCACCCACTGTGGTCTCAAAGCCGGCACGAAGGGCGCGGCGGCCCTGGGATGAGATCCTGCTGGGAAGCCTGTCTCCTGTCACCACGCCTCCACGGCCATACTTCACCCGACGCTCTGATTTTGAGGAGATGACCATCCTGTATGACATCTGGAACGAAGGCATAGACGAGGAGGACATACGGCTTCTGCAGATCACCTACGACAAGATGCTCCAGCAGGACAACGGTAACGACTGGCTCAACGACACGCTCTGGGTCAACCATCCTCATATCCTTTCATTCTCAAAAGTCGATGCTCAAGTCTCTAATTTATATCACAGAGAGAAACAACATAAAAGTTCTTATTAAAGGTTTTTTTCTTTCTTTTTTTGTAAATGAAATTGTATTGCACTGTATTTTGAACAGCAGCACCCTCTGGTGGTGAAAAAGAGGAAGTTGGAAAATTTTGAGTCAGGGTTCAAGGATTTTTCTGGCTTTCTGGAATAATTTTAAAGGTGTTTTTAGTCCCTTCCTTGACTTCCCTGCACCTACCAGCATCCCTGGAGTGAAGAAAAAGAGGCGAGATGATGGCATGAGGGATCATGCGACGGGCTGCGCGCGAAGCGAGGGATACTACAAGATCGACAAGAAGGACAAGATCAAGTACCTTCAGAGCACGCGGCTGCAGTCGGAGGAGCCGCCGATTGACACACAGGTGGGCAGGACGTGTGGATTGTGATGGTGTGTGTAACAAAAACTTGCTGTGGGTGAACACGTTTAGCTTCTCTCTGTCTCTGCAGGGCATGAGTATTCCTGCGCAGGTCCACGCCTCAACCAGAGCTGGCTCAGAGCGGCGTTCGGAGCAGCGGCGCTTGCTGTCCTCTTTTGCGTGTGACAGCGACCTGCTCAAGTTCAACCAGCTGAAAGTAAATATTATGCAGGAGAACCCGTGCAGAGGTTGCCTTACTCTACAGTTTTTACCAGCAGACACTTTAAAATGTTATCAAACTTCCTGTGACACCCCAGTGTTTGTCTGTTTCAGTTCCGTAAGAAGAA
The DNA here is from genome assembly GCF_018398535.1 of Haplochromis burtoni. Classification (NCBI taxonomy): domain Eukaryota; kingdom Metazoa; phylum Chordata; class Actinopteri; order Cichliformes; family Cichlidae; genus Haplochromis; species Haplochromis burtoni. Next base: position 814,256 of record NW_024582543.1, read on the forward strand.
GATCAGATTCTGCAAATCACACATCCACGATTGGGGTCTGTTCGCCATGGAGCCCATCGCTGCTGATGAAATGGTGATCGAATATGTGGGACAGAACATCAGACAGGTGAGAGGCAGACAGCTGGTTTGTGTAATGTGGGTTTTCTTTCTGCATGTATGTAAACAGTTTTTTGTTTTTAACCTACTTTTATGTGACTCACATGTGTCTGATTAACCTACAGTATAGAAATAGTGCATCATGAGGAATTTCAGTACCACTGAAAGTAACCTTTCCTCAGGTTAGTCCAGGTAACCAACAATTGTGACTTGACAGAAGCCAGAGGTTTAGGTTGTTAAGCTCTTCACCAGTGGTTCTAAGGAGTGAAGCTGTTAATATGTTCACGGGGTGTCAGCAGATATCTGCAGTATTAACATACCATCTAATGATTGACGTTCTTGTCTGGCAGGTGATCGCGGACATGAGGGAGAAACGCTATGAAGAAGAGGGCATCGGCAGCAGCTACATGTTCCGTGTCGACCACGACACCATCATAGACGCCACGAAGTGTGGCAACTTTGCTCGTTTCATCAACCACAGCTGCAATGTAAGGCAACATCTGCATGGGGAAAAAGGTTTAGCAGCATGAATATAAAAAAGAAAATTTGTTCTTATGCCCTTCTTTTTTTTTTTCCCCCCCCTCTCCTCCCTCTTGCAGCCTAACTGTTATGCGAAGGTCATCACTGTGGAGTCTCAAAAGAAGATCGTGATCTACTCCAGGCAGCCAATCAACGTTAACGAGGAGATCACGTACGACTACAAGTTCCCCATCGAGGACGAGAAGATCCCCTGTTTGTGTGGGGCAGAGAACTGTCGGGGAACGCTGAATTAACGTCAAGTCGAGGTCAGAAAGAAAGGTCTCCCCCAGCTTCTCTCTAAGCTCGCCCCAAACTCGGCGCAAACTCCGTGCTTGAAATCTCGGATCAGGAGGAACTGAAGAAGGAACGCTTGTTTGGGAGTGAGGAGAAGAAAACCGGCAAGTCACCCGGACAGAGTTCAGCTACCTGTCTGGCCCTCTTCACATATTTAACTCTAGATTGTTTACGAATTATGGTGCTCTTAACATACAAATTAAAAAAAAAAAAAAAAAATGAAGAAGAAGAAAACTTCTAGTTTTTTATGTGCAAACACTTGACTTGCGGGTGCAGCGTTTCCTCCCCTCCTCTCAACATCGGACAGTATTTCAGCGTGGCTGCTTCTACACCTGGCTCGTACAAGTTTTACACCTTTTGTTTTTTTTTCTTCTTCCTTTTTTCTCATTTGTCTCATAAGCTTTACCCACACCACACGTGGTACATAGAAACAACACAGACTCTCATGTTCAGCTGCTCACTAACACTGTTAAGACGCACAAGCCCACCAGGTAAACGCCACCCTCTTCCCCACTTGTGGGAAGAGAGGCGGATGGCAGACGGTGCCGTTTCCACGCGGGTGGTTTTCCTGGACGTGAATCAAACTAATGAAACAAAAGGAAAAAAAATCAAGCTTACCATTGCAAAATCTGGAATATCCAACCATCTCCTGCTCTCACCAGCCAGCGACGGATCATGCTGCTTCCTCTTAGTTTATGCAAAAAAGCTAATTAAGATGTTCAAACTTTGTATTGATGATATTCCAGTGTTTTGCGGTTTCGTTTAGGTTCTCTTCTTACTTCAAAGACACTATATTCGTGTGTGAATGTGTTCGTTATCGCGTCCGGATAGAGCGCGAGACTGTGAGTGCACTGACCCCCCCTTCTTTCGTGGGCCGCAGCATGGAAAAGCCAACCAATCATGCAGAGCAAGAAAGACTAAAGATTAATCAAGTCCTGTCTACTTCCAGAGCAAGTGAAGGTACAAGTTTTCAGCTTTGGAGAGAGTAGTTAGTTCTCATTTTAAGTGCCATATGAATGCGTTACTGTCTTTGTTTAACCCGAGGAATCCAGAGATGCGTTAACATGGATGTGCACAGAAATGCTTCCTGTTTTTGGCTGATGGAGGATTTTTCTTTTCCTTTTTCTATCTGGGTTCACCGTCTCGTGTTTGTGTGCTCACAGATTTCTGTCCTCTTTATACTACCAGTGTTTAATGTTCCCCGCGAGGCAGAAGAGAGCCGATTCTTTCTTTATAAACTCATCGCAATGAAAAAGACAAACTTGTGAATGCACTCGGGGCTCGCACTTATGCGTCCCCCCCCCCCTCCCCGCCCCCTTTTTCACCCACTCAGTCCTCCCGCTAAGACCAAGTCTAACATTTTGCTTTTCATTCAGTTAAATTGAAAATGGAGATTTTTTTTTTCCACCAGTGATGTTCATATTGTAAATGATGACTTGTACAGAAGATCTAATGCTTTTTTTTATATACGTCTTCACAACTTTTAAAATGCATCTTTCTCTCGCTCTTTGTTTTTCACAAAAGACTGAGTATTTAAAAAGACAAACAAACGTATTTTCAGGGATCTGTAAAAGAAATCTGATGGTTTAAAAGGTTGTTTATTTAAAGAAAAAAAAAAAGGTCCACTGTGTACAGGACGAGTCTCCACCTCCCTTTGGAAAGATTGTTTCTTGTAGAAACGTCTTCATTTTTCTGCCCATTTGCTTTGTAATCCTAATATGTGTAAATAGTGTAACTGTGAATACTATATAAATAAATATATATATATATATATATAAATATATATATATTTTTGTTCCCTGGGATTTGCTACATAAACACGGCTCAGACATCTATCAGAATTAGATGAGCTGGTAGCAGGAAATTCAGCTTGTGTCAAGCTTTGGGGTTGTTGTTTTTTTTTTAAATTTTCTGTTGTAAATTCTATGAAAAGTTTGCGGTGTGGAGAAAAGAAAGGTGCAGAATCGGCATGAGAAGAGGACTGATGTGTCAGCCTGTTTCTCCTGTCTATTTATTATACAACAAATGTATGAAAAAGGAAGAAAAAATGGAAATAAAGCATTTTTGCATACATCCATAAACACTGGTGGTTTGTTATTCCTGAGGCTGCACGATGTGAGATAGAAATACGACTGATGGAATGAAGATCGTCCTGCTGATGCAGGCGGCAGCTGATCAATCAGCTGCTGCATCAATCATGCGACTCAGTGCAGGTTTCATAATACTACAGGTGGGGGGATTCTGCTTACGCTCATCATGCGCTCCACTGCTACTGTCGAGCCACTTTCAACTCCCAAATTCTTGAATGCTCCTATGAACGTATTACTGATGATTTGAACAATATTCACATTTTCAAACTCCGATGGACTGATGACCTCCCAGGCTGTACCACATAACCCTGAATTTGCTGGATCATTGGATGGATGGATTGCAGAGAGGAGCCAAATTGTTTATGGGAGAGGTTTGTTAAATTTCACGTGACCATAGGTGATTCAACCTGACTCTAAAATAATTCAAATTAAAACTGTCAACATGCTGACTTTCTCTCTCGCTATACGCTATACACAAACATGAATGCAAAGAGACTTTTAGTCCAAACCAGGTCTTGCGTCAGTTCACTGAGGGGTCAGTCACAATTCTCCATGAGCAAATGGCAAGTCAACATACATGCATGGGACTTGTGGCCTGAGGGTTAGAGGTAGAGGGTGCCCTTTCATCCATGACTGCTCCTACAGATCTGACTGTGGCTGACAGCGAGTACAGCACCCTGGCAGAAGAAGCATTGTAGTGAAGCTCATCTAAATAAACCCCAGAAAAGGCATTAGATTTTTTTTCCAAGGCTTTTTTTTTTTAATAAAACATTCACCAAACCAACGAGTTGTCAAAGCAAGACTCCAACTACTTTGATTCAGTGCTCCAACCCTCCTCTCTGTAGTTGGGATTAATAATGTGTTTGATCAGTGAATTTAGAAGCTTTTGTGTTTATCTGCAGTGAAAATCTGCAGAAGCCTGGATTCACATTCACACAGTCCCCAGGGAGACAGAAAAGGCTCACAGTGTGGTCTCCCTGTGTGCGCGCGCCGCCCTAAGGCCGTGACAGGAGGAGGATGGTGTGACCACAAGCGGGGAGGCTGGGCTCAGAGAGCGAGCTTAGACAGCATGGGAGCCCAAGTCGCACTCGTCGCCATCTGCTTAGCGAAATCAAACACAGGATCTGATTGGTTGGTCGTTGTCGCTCCAACTGTGCTGTCTTGCTTTGCCGGTCATCTTTGCAGCTCAGATCGTCTTAAAATGTTTTCTTTGATTCTTTTGGTAATCCTTATGAAAAGGGCAGTTAGAAAATAAAAGCTGAAAGAAAAACTGATATTTACATTTTACCATTATTGGGGATGATGTGCAGGTGTGCTCAGGAGTTTACACTCACTAATCATGGGCATGAAGCTCAGGGTTATTTTGTTGCTGTTAAAGATTTCGTGGAGTTGTTCTGTTTCCAGGGTGGAATGATTGTACAGCGTACGCCTTTAACAAGAACTGAGCACACAAGGTTTTCACAGTTTCACAGTTTTCATGTGAGACTGGTTCCCTGTATCAAAATTTCAACCATCTAGCTGTTGATTTGACATGAAGTTGAAGATTTCGCAGGTAGTTTTTCACTATTCCATCCACTTTGTGTAATGTACCAGTACCACTGGCAAAAACAGCCCCAGAGCATGATGCGGGCAGGTGCAGATGCAGCTGCAGATTTTAGTTGACTTTGAAGGCGTCAGCAGCCTCTCAGGCTGGTGACAGTAATGCTGTTTCAGCAGTTTCCCGGTCATGGCGGGGAAGAGACCTTTCCAACTTGTGTAAATCTACAATTCAGCTTCTTACACCTTCACTGAGGTTCTTGGACTGTCCTATTGCTCGGAGCATCGGCCTATCCAGTGAGTCAAAACAAATCCTTTCTATGCTGGCAAAGAGAAACTACTAGTTGTAGTCAATCATAATCCCTAATGAGAAGATAACAGGCCATGTACATGCCAAGTTAAAGGACACTGTAGAACCTTTAGCACCTCTTATTAAAAGATTTAAATGAATGTATGTATATAATTTGACTGTGTGGCCTCAAGAAGATCTAAAAAAAAAAAAAAATACAGCCACGTGCACCTAATTCTTGCCATTAAAATCATTAATGACATGTACAATCATTCCACCCTGACGTCAAATAAATAAAGGTCCAAAATTATCATGACAATCATGTCCACGGTGACTGGATGCAAACGTCTGAGCCCAGCTGCAGGTAGCTGCTTGGTGGAGTATTTGCATTTATTTGCTTGTGTTATAAAAGGCCTGAAATGCTAAATTTAGAGAGATTTACATCCCAGACTTGGTAGATGATTAAGGTCACATGGATGTTGTCACAGTGGTGACCATGATCACCATATATTCTACACCTGTGTGAGTCGGCTGGCATGTTTCCCCATTTATTGCTGACCACAGTTCAGCCACATACTTTCAATTTTCTGAAACCTTTTTGCATGAGGAATAACAAAAAAACAACAACAGCAAATAGGATTTTAAAGAATGATTTTATTGTTAGGATACACAAGTGTTATAAGGGAGCGAGTCACACTTTAAAGAACAGTCACACAGAAAATATTAAGGCTTTTGTTTCCTTGCAGGTTTCTTTTTTTCCTGGCGTAACCCGCAGTCCTCCTTTACACGACGTACGGCCACACTTCAAAATTCAATGCAGACTTGAGCACTGAGTACAAACTAATGTTTGCATGTTTTTGCGTGACGCTCGTAAATCGGCTCATTAGGCAGCCATTACTGTGCCATATTCTAGCACCTTTCCTTAACGCCCTCTTCTTTTCAAAACAGACCTTTCCTCCTGCTACTGTAGGAAAAGCAGGTGAGGCACCATGCAAAGTAATGTAACTTTGGATTTCAAAATGTCTGCAGTGAAAACGTACTGTTGCAGGAATAACCGTAAAGCACTAATGTTCGTCCCAATCAAAGGCTAACAGTGCCCAGGGGGACATTTTGCTTTAGCCCAAGTCATTTGGAAAGGAATGTACAGGCCTGCATGATGTAATAGTATCATAAATCTTTTAAACAGCCAGCTTAAAGTATGGCTAAATCTATTAGAGTTGAAAGGGTTAGAGTTTATCGCTAACCAACACAAGCACACAGTTAAGCAATGAGTAACTGGCTCGGTGGTTAAAACAGCTAAGCATCCTCTCCATGCTCTCTTGACTACTTTCTGAACTAAAAATTAAACCCTTAGAGAACACACACAGTTAACCTTAATCAGTAATGTTAATATCACAGTTAAGGTGCTGAAAGTAGTTTGGAAAATCGTTAAAATAGCTATGAGTAAATTATAAAGAAATTAAATCCTTAAAAGTATTGCATTACATAAAAAAGCTGAAACTACTGATGTTAATATATAACTTACACTAATGAGTAAATAGGAAATAGCTACAAACGCGGACAGTTTAATGGGTTATAATCGATCAATTTTCCTATCATTAAGTGGTATTAAGTGTTAAATAACAATAATTTTGAATGGTGGTGATGCTGACGGAGCAGCGACATGTCTGTGCTTCAGAACAATGTTGCGATTGACTCTGCATCTATTGAGGTTACTGAACAGAGGAGTTACACTTAGAATTAATATTAACCTCCTAGGACCTGGAGTACACATATGTGGACATCACATTTTGGGTTGTCTAGACCAAAATACTTAATTTTTCTCTACAAGGACCTGATATCCACTTACGAGGACGTTATACTGCCACTGTTCTATCAAAGTTTAAAACGAATGTCCTCAACTGTGGATCTCATTTTTCTCAGAAACTAAAATTAGGTAAAAAAAAAAAAAAAAAATCTGCTAATTCTTTGTTTTTAAATTCATCAGGTCCCAATCAACCCAAATAGCAAAGAGAAATTAAAAATGCATGCCATGAAAGAGTTCAGGTCTTAGGAGGTTAATATTAATTAATATGAATATATTTTATAGTTTTGCCTCATTATAACACAACAGTGGATACTTTATATTAAAACAAAATCAAGAAATGATTGAAGGGTAAGACCTTAAGCTTCATATAGTGGCTTTTCACTCTAATTTTAAATGTGAGGCCCATAAAGGTGGAAGTACAAGTAAGGGAGACCTCTGTTAGCCTGAAATAAATAAATCTATCAGAGCGATAGCAAAAGCTTTAGCAGTTCAGTTCAACCTTAAAGGGAATAAATACTAGGCAGCTTGGCGACATCAAAAAGGTCTGAAAGACCACAGAAATGGTGAAGTGGATGACCACAGAATTATTTCGATGGTAAAGAAAAAACAGTTTCACATCTAGTCACACTCTTGAGGAAGTAAGAGTGTCAGATTCAACAATCTGTATGTTTAAATTCATATGGTTTGTTCAATTAATTAAAAGACGGTATATAAATTTTATAAAACGTTTATAAATTAAAACTGAAATTCTCATTTAAATCACATCTCAACAGTTTGAAATCCACTGTAGTGACATACAAGGACATGGAAATGATGTTGTCTAATGAATTATAGATCTAATTGTATTTTTCTTTATATATTTCTTTACTTTTTTCATAAATCTGCATTACTGCGTTATTTGGGCATATTTTTAAATCATTATCATCAGCTTAAAATGCCTGACCAATACTTTTAATTTTTCAAATGTTTTATAAACAATCAACCTTGTTAGCATGCTAACATGCTATGCTAACCAACCAAGTTTTGCTTTGACTTAACTTTGCTTTTATTTTTTATTTTTTAATTGCTCACTACAGAAAAACAAAGGATATACACATGTACATTAGGTTGTAGTTTTTAAAAGCACACTTTGAATGCAAAAGGCTTCACATTAAACGGTTAGCAACATGCTAATAAATTCAAATTTCCTGAAAACACAAGAGACCTTAAATAACACTTACAGTACTCTTCTTCACAGTTTGCTTGTTTTTCCTAGAGTATTTCTAAATGTCTGAAAAACTTCTCCTTAAATGAAAAGTTCAACTAACCTGTTCTTTATTTAATTTTAATTTTGGTGTTGTACTATTTCAAGCCTTGGATTTAACATGGTGCTAAAGTCCAGATAAGAAGCCTCCCAGTAAAAGGACTGGAAGCAGATGCACTGATGTAGCAGACAAGAGGCTTCGACCAGCCGCTCCTCTGAGGAGTTTGGCATCTATGGAGGCTGAGACAACGCGACTGAAGATGTGATGAATGTGTCTGAAATTGTTCTGGAGAGGGGTCACCTGCTCTGCGTCCTCCTCTGTGGAGAAGATCTGCGAGGTAAACTGAGCCAGCTGAGGAGACAACCAAACCCAAAAATAATATTTTAAAGCAACAAGTAAGTCTTTTAAAAAAAATAAAATAAAACCTGATCTGAACCTAGGCGACTTACTTGGGACCATGAAATGTAGATGGGGACCTCATACAAAGTCCACACAACCGCTTGAGAACATGGAGGGGTGGTAAGGCTGCCGTAATATCGGTAATACTGACTCATGTTGTGCTTCGGCAGGAGGCTCATTAGAGGAAATGGCTTTACTTTAGTTGCTTGCCCTGGGGGAAGGATGCACAGACATAATGAGAACATTGCTACGACTAACACAAGAAGGCAGGAGTGGATTTTTCTTAAGGCTCCACTCACCTTTGTAAGCAACAGAGGAGAGTTTCTGTGAGATGTGTCCAAAGTGCACATTATCTGCATACACAACCTGAGAAATATGATAATGTCTTAATAGTTTTGCTTTAAAAATCCTTAAAAATGTAGTTCAGGACTAGGCTGAGAAATAAACTGACATCAATGAAGAATCCAAGAACGGCAAGTCCCGTTGGATCGTCGAGGGCTGCAGACAGATTTGGATGGATGGACTTCATGTTGACTATGTGCATCTGGAAGTAAAGAAAGTCCACAGAGACATTAAGGGAAGGCTGCACTGCATCTGTGTGCTTACACAGGTGGCTTGTGACTGTGTAACTCCGTCTACTGACCATACTGTACCTCCATTGGGTATCTGCGTCTGTCCACAGTGTGCTCTGAGCCGTTGGACGCCGGACCTCCCCAGTGGAAGTGCAGCTGGATGGTGTGGTACACATCTGGAAGACCGCCACCACTCACCGCCATGCCGCTGCCGACCTGCAGTATGACTGAGAGCAACAGCGCACGCGTCACCCCCAGCGCCCACGCGACAAAAACGCGCTACAATATGCAGGGTATTCACCTGAGTGCCCGTCGTTTTTGAGCGTCCAGTGGCCTGTTTGCGTCTCCTCGAAGCCCTCTAGATACAGAGCGCCCAGAGAGGCGTTTCTGACCATGTGTTCGTCCAAGTTGATGGGAGAGTGATGGTGATTAAGTAAAGAGTAACAGGAAGGGACCATGTCTCCCCATGAGTAAGGATCTGAGGATGTGAAAGAAGACTCATGAGCTCCAGACAGACAACTAAAAAGTGTAAGAAGAACCTTGCTTGCTTAACCTTAAAATCAGCTCACAGCAATCAGTTTTGGACAACCCATGCTTTCCGAATATCTGATATTTTTGGCTTTTATTTTGAAAGGATACTTTAGACCCAGGGTCCCCAATCCCAGTCCACGAGGGCCGGTGTCCCTGTAGGTTTTAGATCTCACCCTGGGTCAAAACACCTGAATCACATGATTAGTTCATTACCAGGCCTCTGGAGAACTGCAAGACATGTTGAGGAGGTCGTTTAACCATTTAAATCAGCTGTGATGGATCAAGGACACCTAAAACCTGCAGGGACACCGGCCCTCGTGGACTGGGATTGGAGATCCCTGCTTTAGACTTTCAACAGTGACTTCAGCTTCAGATCATCTAATATATAAGTCTTTTTGCCTTCAGCATTTGCCTTTAGCATTGCAGAGATTGAACAAAGTGCTGGAAAAATTCCCCAGTTTGGTCCACACTGACATGCGAGCATCACATCCATGATGTCAGTCAGCTGTTCCAGCACATCCCAAAGGTGCTCTGTTGGGTTAATGTGGTCAGCAACCATCCGGCTGATAGGCTGAGTTTTAATGATGCTCAGTTGGTACTAAGGGCCCCAAAGTGTGCCAAGAAACCCACACCATTACACCACCACCAAGTTGATACAAGGCAGAATAGATCCATCCTTTCATGTTCATTTCTGATCCTCGCAGGCAAATGTTGCAGTAGAAATCGAGACTCATCAGACCAAGCGTCAACATTTCAACTCTCTATTTTCCAGCTTTGGTGGGCTCATGTGAATTGTAGCCTCGGCTTCCTGTTCTTAGCTGACAGGAGTGATACTTAATGTGGTCTCTTCTGCTACTGTAGCACATCTGCTTCAAGATTCACACACTTCTGCACACCTTGGTTGTAGCAACTGGTTATTTACTGTTGCCTTTCATTCAGCTTGAAGCAGTCTACCGCTTTATTCTCCTCTCTGCTGCCCACTTGACATTTTGTCCTTTATTTATTTATTTATTTTTAGACCCCGTACAGTAAACTCTAGACATGGTTGTGTGGAAAATCCCAGCAAATCAGCAGTTTCTGAAATACTCAGTCAGCTCATCTGGCATCAACAATCAAAGTCACTTAAATCCCCGTTTTGAACTTCAATATGCCCCCTTGACCATGTCTACATGCCTAAAGGCATTCAGTTGCTGCCACGTGACTGACTGTTGTCACATTCAGATGGTCAGAATTTGGTGTGAACCATATGAAAGCATGAACTCATCCTGTGTGGTATCAATGGTTCAGGCTGCTGGTGGTGCAATGGCAACTGAGCATTAAAGCACTACCACCAGAGTATTGTTGCCGGTCACGTCCATCCCTTTATGACCACAGTGTGGCCATCATCTGATTCCAGTAGGATAACATGCCATGTCACAAAGCTCAAATCATCTCAATTTCTTGAACATGACAATGAGTTCACTGTACTCAAATGCCCTCCACAGTCATCAGATCTCAGTCCAATAGAGCACATCTGTGATTTAGTGGAACAGGAGATTTGGATCATGGGCGTTCAGCTGACAAATCACTGAGTAGTATTTTCAGCACCTTGTTGAATCAAGAATCTGGCAGATCTGAAGGCAAAAGGGGTACGAGCAAGGTGTAACCAAAGAAGTGGGCATTTGGTCTGTATTGTGCACTGTAACTGTGTCATTGATGGAATTTGATAAAATCCTTTCTAAAGACTTCATTCTATCATCGTGAATCCTTTTCACCGTTCTAATCATAAAGTGAAAATGTGACATCGTGACAGCGCTCGTTCTAAAATTAAAAAACAAATAAGTTACTCACCACAATGTGGCTCATCATAACAGTAGTCATCTGCGAAAGGAAAACGGCACAGTGACGACAAACATCACCTTTCTTTCCCTTCCATCCAATTACACGAAATTGCGCGTAAGAGACGTTCGCAATATCTTTTCACCCCGCGAGACCCGAGTCGTGCCCTCACCTGAGTCAGCGTATGAGCCGACGATCACGAGGAGAGCTGCGGTCCAAATCATCCCAGGATCCCGGTGGAGCGCACAGTGAGGTAGACTGAAACAATCGAGGGCGAACGTCCGGCTTAAATATAGGAAGGAAGGTGAAAGCTGAGATTTACTTTCTCCTGGGCTGATCAGTCAACCGTGTCATTACCAGTCTAGTGGTCTTTTCTGATAAACAGGCTCATTGATGCAGGGAGAGCTTCACCCCCCCTACACCCACACACACCCCCACCTCCCCAGCTGCTGCTGCTGTAAGCATAGATGCCCAGTGACTAGTAACAAGACCCATTCATCTCATGGGAAAGTCAGAGGATGTGTTAGGAGGCTGGATTAGAAGTGAACAGAATATATATGACTCGGTATAAAGAGGCTGTAAAAATGACACCGTGTTTAAACTTCAGAGGTTCTCTTTATATTTGCTCATCACTGCCCCACGCTTTACAGTGGGAGTGACCACCCTCTAATCAGTGCCAAGCTCTGGGAATCCAGTTAAAAACCCTCAAATTAACACCTAATTTTACACTTAAACGCATGTTTTTAAGTGATGTTACACTTCCTCTCCTAACAGCTCAGTGTTAAGTGTTACGTGTTTCCCATCCAGGAATAGATTGTGCGACTCCGTCACTACTCAGCCTGCATGAACAAAGCCTCTTTTCTCCGACGGTGCTTCTCGGCTGGGTATCACTCTCTCCTCTCTGCCTGCCCCCTTGTGAGTCACCGCGAGGTGCACTATATCCGCTTTCTTTAAATTATGAGAATCTTTTCATTGCCGTGTATTGGACACTGGTGCGAGAAGGCGGGGGGATTTCCCTGCATCCCACCTTAATGTAATTTGACATTTGGTGACCGCAGACGAAGGAATTTCCTCCTCAAAGCCTCGCAGACCAGCTAAATGTCACGATGTAGCGAGGTTCAACGTAAAGTTCAGCATGTGTTCAGAGCCACTGACGCACAAGCTCGTCCTTCATGGTGCAATTTATTTGGCATTTGATTAGATGTACATCTACCTCAGAAAAAACACAAGCTCCCCTGCAAATTAAGCATTTCTTTTTTAAATGGTAAAGGCTATGAAATAAACATCAATGAAATGTAGCATCTGCTGTATTGTACATAAAACATTTCAAACCCCGCTCCCCTCCAAATCCAAAAAAACAAGCTCTCACGCCACAATCAACACCACCTTCTAGCACAGAAACTACAGTATAAATGCAGCCGGATGGGTTGTGGTGGGCACGTTTTGGATGCATACGGGGATATTAAACTATATGCAGGAGTCTTTTGAGCCTACTGTACAGGACACATGGTTGAGCATAAAACATTTTTGTCCAAATCAAAAAGAACAAAAACTAAAACTAAAAATCTCTCAGCATGCCAAAAGATTAAAAACATGCACCACAGGTCGAAAACGCAAAAAAAGCAAAAGAAACTTGATTTAAAATAAGAAAAAAAAACATAAGAAAAATCAAACTGAATACATCATTTCCTAAACACACATTAACACTTTTCCACAATTTCTGTGAACATGATTTTGTTTCTTGGATAATCCACTGTGGATTGTCAAAGTAAAGAAAAAAAAAGGGGGGGAGGGTAGTGTAAACAAAAAAAATAAAATAAAAACAAGCAAAACCCCCCCCCAAAAAACCAACTTCTTTTTACATACAATACATTCAAACATAAGTTACAGATGTGCACAGTCTGACATGTTTAAGCCGTTTTTCCCTCCTCGAGGCAGATCATGAGCGGCTTGGATGCTGGTGGTTGTGGGTCAGCTCTGATCTGCAGACGATTACTCCTCTGATGATTGACACCGTAATTCTCCCCAAGTATACAGACCCTCATCACTGACACATTAAAAAATAAATAAAAATCCCGCCGCTGCAGTTGGTGACATCCCATCACTAACTGAAGACAAACCTCAGTAACGGAGTTGCAACTGCATGAAGAATAGCACAGAAACGCACCTGATCCAACCGAGGGAGGAATTAAATCACAAAGAAAATGCAGAATTATCCTGGAAAGAGTTGGTAATGAAACAGAAGCAACTCTGGCACCATCTGGATGATTATACAACTTAATGATTGGAGCATTTATCTCATATAAATGATTTTATTTTTTTTTGGTTTTTCAAATTTGATCTTCACATATACGCTCATAAAGCCTTTGTCGCTCTGTTGATGGACAGGGAAAGAAAATCAGCCTATATCTATCCCACAATTAAACAATCAAGGTAACGACCTGCAGCCATAAATTATTATCAAAAAAAAAAGAAAAAGAAAAAAAAGAGCACAACATCCTTTGACACTACGACGCCACATGTCAGCTTCGCCCGATAAAAACCCCACAGCAGGAAATTTAGCCGTATCTCGCGAGGTTGAACCTCTCAACTACAAAACATGTTTTTCTGCAAACTTGCTCTAAAAACCTGGAAGACGGCTTCGTGTGTCAGACTAATAAACACCAGGGGACAGTTTCTGTACGCGCTGCAACAGACTGTGGGGTGGATGAGAAAGTTATCGTAGCCTGAACACTGATTGATACGTATGTGTTTGAAAGTATGCCGCAAACACAAACAAAAGTTGCCTCTTCTGTCCGTATGCGGTTATTTTCCCTCGTGCTGTTACAAATCTGACCAAAGGGTGTATTTACACTAGGGGCTTTGTTTTTTTTTATGACCAACAGGCCCGTTTTGAGATGTTTGAAAAGCTTTTCTCAGTCTGGGCTAAAAGCAGAAGTGTGGCCTTCTCGGCCTGGATGTAGAGTTTTTGTCTCTTTGCTCCTTCAGATGTCATCGTCTTTAAAAAAACAAACAAACAAACAAAACAAAACAAAAACACTCTGATGAGTCTGTACAAACTGTAACTGTCCTCTCTGCAGTCAGCATTTTGTGCTCCTGGTACGGAAAACATCTACGACCCTCCTCCAACTGTGGGTAACGTGCAGGCGTCTGCCCACAGTCTTATACCACGGTGCTGAGGGAGGAGGCGCAGTCTGCAGGCATGGAGACGGGGGCGTGGCCATCTGTCGGTGTGTCGGGCCCCACCAGGAGGGTGCTGCTGTCTATGGAGTCCTCCCTCTCCTGACAGGACGGCGCGGAGTCTGGCACCGGGCCTGTCGCGTTGGGAATATTGGCCTGGAGCCCGTCACCCATGGCGTTCATCTGGCTCGGCACGATGGAAACCCCACCATGCCCTGAAGATACAGACGCAGACAGAGAAGTGGGAAACGAGAGCGTTTATCACTCCGCACATGACGATGTTTGTAAAGAACAAGAGAAAAGGATGTGCGCCTACCGAGGTCCACGTAGAGGAGGCTGTCTGGGTTTATGGAGGCTTCGTATGGAGGAGGGGGGTCGTCGGGATGCTGGATGTCGGGGTATTTGTAGGCTGCATAAGGCGGAGGAGGCTCTTGGAAATGAAAAGCGCCTCCCTCCCCATCATCGGACAGATGCAGGGGAGTGAGACCAGTGCCGAAGGCGTCCGGGCCGTAGTCAAAGCCTGGGACTCGTCTTCCAAGGTTAAAGTGGTGCACTGAGATTAAAGCAGAGTTTAAAGTTTAAGGTGCATTTAAAGTGAGCTTTTTGGATTATTCAGACCATCTAAAAGTAATAATAATAATAATAATGGATTGCATTATCATCTCTGTCTTATTGCTGTTTTATCGCACTTAAGATGCTTTGAAGATGGCAACTGACTGAGAGTGGTCGCAGATCTGGTCTTCGTTTCCAAAGCAACCACTTCAAAAACAACAAGATTGTAAGTTGTCACAAAAACTTTGTGCTGCCATCTCCAACAACCTACTTCCCCTATGTGACTGCAGCAACAGCCAAGACTGTTGTTACCCTCATTTGTATGAAGATGCAGAAAAATAGAAATAAATGTAAAATAGAAAAAAAACAAACAAATACATTTTAGATGTATAAAGCATAAAACAAGAGGGGAAATTAAACGAATTAATAAAAATAAGTAGCTTAAAACATAAATATCAATATTTAGAATTAATTTCAACATTTATTTTATTTATTTATTTACTGTTGTTTGTGGCCGTTTTTGCCATCCTTATGAGTTTTCATTTTTAGAAAGGAAGATTTTTATCTCAGCTTTTTAAATCGTTCCTCATACAGACAAAGATTAAAAAGTGACCACAGGTGTAAACTTTGGATCTCAGTGCTGCAACACTTTACTCACAGTTTCCTCCAATCAGCGTTTCGATGCGTTCACGTCTTCTCTGACGGAGTCTGTGTACCATGAAGAGCAGCAGAGAGAGGATAAGGAAGGACGAGATGCAGCTGACGATCAGCCTCATCCCGCTGGCCATCGAGTCAAACAGACTATTCCCATCTGACGGAGAAGACGGGAAAAATCTAATCAAATCAGGATATGTCCTTGCAAACGTACTTCGTTAAAAACTTTCTTTTGCTGAGCTTCGAAGGAAATTCTGCACCGTTTATGTGTGAATGTGACACAATTTGCACATTAAACAACACTTTCACATCATTTCCTTGCAGCACTATTTAGAAGAGAAGCAGGAGCTAATTGTTTATATAAATTAGGCAATTTGAATCCTCCTGACTCATTTAACTTAATATACTTAATATCAAACAGTGCAAAAATGTGTAGGTGACGAATCGTGATGCAGAATAACATCTTATAGGACTACGAGCACTGGAAGGCTTCTAATCACTGATGATCATTACACACTGGTGGTGGTTTGTAACCAGTGGGATGTGTTTGGATGCGGTGGTAGTACCTGGATCGAGGCAGGTGAACTTGCAGCACTCTTTGGGATCCTTGCGGAAGTGCTGGCAGCCTTGTGGCCGCTCACACAGCGCGGCGACGCACATCTCAGGCTCGCCGTCATGACACGTGCAGCTGAGACACGGGTCGTCTCCTTTGGGGGTGAAGTAGTAGCCCTCGTTTACGACATTGTCTTTTATATCCACGCACGTTTGCCCTGTGGCACAGAGAATATCAAAATAAACACATGGCCCCAGCGGAGCAAATAACTGACACATTTTTGATAACAAACAGAAAATTAACCCGTACTCCTCTTGCACAGAAACGGAAACTTCTTGTAGCAGTTCTCAGCGTGCCAGCTGTGCAGGCCTCGCTCGTTCATGCTTTTGTACTGAAAGCGCTGCAGCTGCGCACAGAAGACATTGTCTTGGGTGGCGGAGGCCTCCCCCAAGTCTTTCAGACCCTCAGGAGGCAAAAACACCTGCATAGAGCCTGAACACAAACAATTCACACATTAAAGCATTCAAATAAATTACAGAAGACAAACAGCACATGCAGGTACTTCACAAAGCTGAATCTTTTATACCTTTGTATGCTACTTCCCAGCGGCCATCCAAGGAGTGGCTCTGATTGGTGATCACATACTGGTAACCCACCCAAAATCTGAAACAAACAACACCACTTACACCATGTCTAGTGATGACGCATTAGCTACTACCAGCCACTAGATGGCCTGCAACCAGCTACAGAGCAGCATAACATCTAAAACAACAAGCACACGCACTTCTGCAATATCTTCCTTATTAAAAAAACAAAAACAAACCAGAATTAAAGCAGAAGTTTAAAGACTGAAATGAGATCTCTGTTCAGGAACTGAAACCTGCCAGCTTATTTCTGTGGCAATAAAGAAAACTTACTTGCACTGATCTCTGCACACTTTATCGTCAAAGTCCACCTCGATCTTCAGTATGAACTGCAGCTCCTCGTTGGTCACAAACGTGGCCAACGAGCCGTTGACTTTCTGACACGTATCCACGGCCTGCCAGTAGTTCTCGTTCTTCAGGTACACTTTGTAGCAGCTCGCTGTTTTCTCGTAGTGATGCCACCCGCTGGGACATTTCTCTGCAGACAGAGAAGACAAGAGTGAGCACATGATCGCCATGCAGATTCGATTCAAATAAACCTGCTGAGAGCAAAGTGAGACGCTTACTGTTGAAGCGCACCGGCTGAGCCACACCGATGACGTCTTCCACCTGGTCGTACCCGCTGCCATAACGAAACCTCTCCTCTTTTATAACAGCACAAATCAAGACAAAAAGGTTAAAAAAGTGGACTTGTTTGTACGTTCTGCCATAATAAATGTAACTGAGAACAACAGATGGTGTTTTCAGTGTGTAGGATAATTGTTAACAGCCCGCGATAATATTTAGAAGTCAAAACCACCACACATCAGTGAAAATAAGATATATACTGAGGCTGATTCTAATCTGAGGAATATGAAAGCAGAAGCAATGCTTTGCTGACCGTGCAGATAGCATCCTCTACTATATTTTATCAGGAGTTCACAGAGACTAAAGTCTAGACTGAGGGAAGCACCCCAGTACCGTCTATGTGCAACACAATATAATATACACTTTTTAATGACAAAGTTGTTAATGTGATGGATCTCTTGCTACTCTTTGACTAGCTAGTAAGAAAATAAAGTACGTAGGTATGTTACAAACTATAAAGAAAACACACTGTCTCAATTGTGGCATCTTTACTACTTTTTCTTAGTATAAACTAAAAGAAAAAGATCCGATTTAAAAATGGGGAATATGCTTGATCTCTTAGAGCACATATGATATATCAGCAGATAATAGGTGTTTACCGATATTGGCATTTATAACAGCTGATAAATGAGCATTTAAAATGTAAAAAGACAAGAGAAACAGCCTTCAACTGCTTTTCTGTGTTGATGCTGCATAATCTGTCCACCAGAGGGCCCTCTGCAACTTCCCTGTTAGCAAAACACCTCTGGCACAACAACCAGAGATGTGTTGCTTTTTGTGATGGTGGCTATATTGGACAACGGATGCTGGATTTGGAGCAGGCAGGAAGGAAGAGAGGACGACCTCAGAGGAGGTTCATGGATGTGGTGATGTAGAAAAGAGGACAGGCTGGTGTGAGACAATGGCGACCCCTGAAGGGAGTAATGGGATTTGGATATCTGACGATACCGATATGAATCCGATAGTGTAATTTTTAATCAATAAAACTTCTTTTTAAAAAAAAAAAAAAAAAAATCTTGCTGCATTTTGTATAAGTTCATATTCAAGTCTAAAAACAAAACAAAACACTAAAGCTATTCTGTTATACTTGTATGCAAAAAATACACTGCACCCAAAATATTTCATAGTTCAGCAACACTGATCAATCTAATAAACTTAAACCTGCACCATCCTTCCTATTCTGGTGTTTTAAAGAGTACTTGGCAGAAATATTAAACAACCTAACTAATAGGGATGTCAACTACCAGCAGAAAAAAAATAGGGAACAGCTAGACATTTTAAATGTGCCCCCTTTTCTCTGTTAATGCCCTATCGGCCCCCCTGCATAACTTTGCTAGATCCGCCCCTGCGCAGTTGCCAGTCGTCAGCTACGTAGAAAAAGATCCTGGTGTAGAAATTAATATTAAATAAATTCTAACAACAGCTTATCAAGGTTAAACTTGCTGCTGTTGTTCAGCCGCTGGTTTCCTCTTTCTGGTGCAAAGGGGGCCAAAAACTAACAAGAGAGACGGACTCGCGACAGAAAAGCTGATCAGCCGATCATTGATCAGTTTCATGATTGAAGTAGCAACAGGAGAGGGAGGGAGAGAATGAGGCAGTCGCTCCATATATTGGTTGTTAAGCTTAACGTGGGAATGCTTTACAAACATTCACAGATGAACTTACACACTTGCTTTACTTCTCTCTGGGTTAACTTTCTCTGAGATGAAATGCCGGTTTGATAGCGAGGCTCCAAATGCTCAACCAGACCGCCGAGAGGTCTCGCACGCTACAGCCGCTCTATCACGTGACGCATATTGCTCTGATGTGCTAAGGTTATGAGCTGAGTTACGCCATGTTGCAAGTTTTGTGAGGTGCTTTCGTGATATTTAATGGATTGGATTACATTTTTTATTTCTCTCCGACATCCGATCCAGTAATTTAGGTCAGTATTGGACCAATACTGATACATAATATCGGATCGGTCCATCTCTAATGACAACAATCTGTAGCCACAGTTTTCACTGCATACAGTGACTGGCCTTCAGCTGGGTATTTTCAACTTTTCAGTTTCTCAACTGTAAAGTTGAGACGTTTCTTCTTGCATCGGCCACTCTGCTGTTATTATAAGATTGAAGGATTGCTTCACCTTTTAGTGTTATTAAAAAAGTTAAGTGCCCTAACAAGAACAAAGACTCTCCAGCACGCCGCTGATTAACGTGACAATAAGCCCTTGACTTGAGTAAGGCTTGCATTTCTCAGTAAGCTCACACTTAAAAAAAACAAAAGGTCAGTAGTTGTCCCTCTAAACATGCAGACTATCAGATATGTGAATTTGTCCAGTTTTATTGCTGAATAAACAGAAAGAAAAAGAAGCAGAAGGAAATTACTTCTCAACTTCTTAAGCTGTTCTGTTAAAAATGTGGTTTTACTGCAGAATGAATAGACTTCAGTGTGAACCCTTAATCGTTTAACAGCAGTGCCGGCATGGAGCGTTAACTCGGAGCGTGGACGGCTGCTGTATGGAGGTCACATGCTGCACTCAATCCTTTCACTAACTCCTGTTATGCTGTTAGAGATCTCGGGATAAGGTCTTTCTAGATTTAAGCGGAGAACAATAGGATTTTGGTCAAAGGCTTAGTGACATCTATGCAGTGTAGGACAGATGAACCAGCAGTAAACAAAAACAGAGACACATGTGCAGCCACTCAGCCTTTAACCCTTCTTCCCCCTGCCATCTGACGCTGTCAATAGAGCGGACTCACTGTGAGGGACTATGAGGACTACAAAACCACATCTGAGCTGCTGAGCAAAAGCAAATTAGTGAGACAGGACTGTTTATGTGGATGGTTATTGTATTAAATGCAACTATGCCATGCTGCAGTTCAGACAGGGACGCAAGGGCCAAGATTTACTATTTTTACGTTTGGTAGGAAAAACCTCTGTGATAAAAACAAAGCTATTGTCAGTATCTGTTGAAGAGGTGCACTGAAAGGAGTGGACGCAGGTATTTAAAAGTCATAAAACCTGATCTACTAATGCTAAAGGCAGGTGATTTTACTGCCAACTGTGCTCAATTTAACTCAGTTATCTGGAATGAGAAGGAGAGATGGCATGTGTTCGAAGTAGAAAAACTTAAGGCTGAGCGCTGCATATTTCTGGCCCTCAATACTACCGATATTCACCCAAGTGACATGTAATTCCTAATTTTCCACTTCCGAGCTGAGTAACATACATACACACTGAACACCAAACGTGTGAATGCTCAGTGTCAAAAATAGCACTGTGAGAAAAAAAAAAACACTGACATGGGGCCATGATCAGCTGGCCCTGATTTTTCTGAACAAGAAAAGAAAGAAACAGATATTCTGGCTTCATCCAGTTCAGACCCAGTTAGTATTCCAACGGTCTCCTGTAGTGCAAAAGCATGTTTATGGATGGTGTGCGAATTGCTATGTATCCGTGTTCCTGTGGGATTACGCTTTAGCAGGAAATCTACAACCTAACTATGTCGAAACTCAACGCATTAGCCTTACATGCACCTCCCTAGAAATGTAACCGCACATTGGGTTAATGCAGCCCACAACTACTCTGATTGGTCAATTATTCCTGTGTATGTCTGGCTACTTTTTGGTTCAGTTTTTCAAATTTATCAGTGAGAGCATAAAATCATCGCCTCAATGTAAGGAATAATAATCAACATTAGAACTCACAAATATCAGCAAATTCCTGGAGGGAGATTGTTGAAACTATCAGAATGAAGACGAGGGAGTGTACAAAGAAATGGAAAAAGTCCCCTCAAGCCCCCGAAGAACACTGACCACAACAAAGCATTGACATTGCCTGGCATCGCATGGAAAACACCAGGACACGACCACACTGTAATTAACATGTAATGCACCAGCACAAGAGTAAGTGCAAGCTATGGGCTCCACAAAGCTTCCCTGCACAGGTCTGGCGCACTGGCGACCTGTCCAGGGTGTAGCCAGGTGCGATAGGCAGGATAACTCCAGCCTCCCTACAACCATGAGCTGGATAACCGGTTTAGATGGAAGGAGATTACCCAGAAAACAAAAACATATTGATTTTCCTTCAGCTGCCTCTCATTGATCTGAGCTGCCATGCTCTTTCAAAGAGAAAGCACATGTCCTGTTCATCCTGTTCTTTTACTCCATCATTTTCCTTAATACACACTCACTCAATCAACTCTTCTGTATGTAGATGTCACTGCTCATTAATGACATGGACTAGCAGCGTCTTTATTTACAAACTGAGGCACTGATGGCTGATCACCTGCAGAAAACTTCCATTTACCCTGTATACTAAATCTGTGCATATATTCACCTGAACATCTCTCAGTTTGGCTTGATTAGATTGCGCTACATCCTCCACACCTGTATTCAGAGCTGCTCAGCTGTGGTCTGATCATCCAAGCGTGAAAAGGTTCTAAAAGGTTCTGGGTGTTGCTAGACTTTCCAAAAATCAATCATGTTATGGGTGTTAGGTAACAGACTGGGTGTGAAAGGGCTTAAGTGAGCTGCACTCACGGGGACAGTCCATCTCGTCACTCTTGTCCTCACACGCTGTCCAGCCGTCACACTGCCAGGACATCGGGATACACTGCATCTTCCCACTGCGGCAGGCAAACTGCCCGGGGCTGCAGCGCTGCTCTGAAATACACACAAAAAAAAAGAGGGTTTATGTGGTTAAACCTGCACATAACCAAGGCCTTTTTCCTAAGAAGAGAAAACCATTTAAACTCAGAGTGCAGCAGTCTGAATGGCGCCGTGTGAGCTTTCAAGGCAGTTAATAAAATAAGATGTCTGAGATGGCGAATGGGTAAATGTACAATTAGAGCTGCTTGATCACGGCAAAAATCATCATCACCATTACTTCGTGAGTATTGACATTGGGATGATTTAACACAACTGCTTACACGCTCAAAACAAAAACAACAACAACAAAAAAAACACAACAGGCCAAATGCAAAGGAAAGGGATGCACTTTTTGGCCAAACAAGAGCATTATTGGAAAACACACAACGTTATTATGTTAATAAATGAGTGGAAGACAAAATTGTAACTGAATAAAAATTCAATCAACTGTGCTTCCTGTGATTGTGACTGTCATAATTATTACTCTTAGGGTACTCTTAGGGCAGAGCTACTGTCTTAAGAGTAGCTCTGCCACTTTAACAGAATTTGTCTGGTATTTCCTTTGACGTAGTGGTGTCATTTCTGTGTGTTTGCGCAGCCTAGGAAGTAATAGTGACCCTTAAGCCCCTTGCTTAAGGGGCGGAAAAAAGCCACAGCCGCTAGCGATCACGTATGTTTGGATTTCTTAAACTTTATCAGAGATGTCGATCAACTGCAAGGAGGAAGATAATCTACCGAGCCATTTCATCATGTCTGCAAGCCACTGCATTATGTTTATAGCCTGACATTAATAGAATCTGCTGCTAAGAGTATTTCATGATATTCAGTAACATTAGAGCGCTGAGTACTCCTGCAAGCAGTTCAGTGATGACAGCAACTCAAGAAGAAGCCTAAGGCACACAGCAGACAATACTGAACTTCTATGTTCTGTCTGTTTAGCGGCCTATGAAATAAACTGAGCTTTCCCAATGCAGTTAAACAGCTCAGTGGGCAGTGTCAACATTACTGATCATCAGATCAATAACTTATCACCATTTGCTTGTTTTTAGATTGTTACAGAAAAGGGTAAGTTCAACATACTCGGGATATCGCTTGCCTTTACTTAAGCTGTCATATGAAAGTACATATACTTCTGTTAAGTGTTTCCAGCTGGGCATCGTGTACCTGGAGTCAAATGTTTTAACCGATGCATGAAACAATACATTTTTAGACATAAGTGGTAATGGCTGCCGTTTTCTTTGTGAGTATTTATTACACGGCGTGCTGCGGGGAAAAGCCTGTTCTAACGTTTGATTGATTGATTGATTGAATCTTTATTTTGAACATGTTGAAAAAGTACAACAAAATAGAATTAAAAGAGACAAATGAACAAAGCAAAACAAAAGGAAAACGAGCAACCACAACTCCAAATAAAGTTCATGTTCAAAAAGGAGCAGGAAGAAGCATAAGCTTATTTAATCCCACCCCTTTTCCACTATATAGTATCAATAGACTACAAAAATACCTCCTTGCAATTACATTATATGTCATGTGTAATTTTTTTTTTTATATATACATATATGTTTCTGTCTATCCATACATACGTATATACACATACGCACATATACACATTTTCACCTCAAGGATACACAACCTACAAAAATATATATATACCCATACCAACATACCCGTGCACCCGCACACACATGAAAATATTAGACAAGAACACCCTATCAAATCTCTACCTTTCCCTGTACCCTGTAAAAACCATATCCTTAAACCGCTTTTTAAACTGCGCCATGCTTGGACATTGCTTCATATCTTTACTTAGTCTGTTCCACAGCTTCACTCCACACACAGAGATGCAAAAACTTTTTAATGTTGTACGGATACGAGGATGTTTTAAATTTAATTCCCCCCTCAAATTGTATCCCCGTTCCCTTTTAGAAAACATTTTTAGAATATTGTCAGGAAGCAGGTTATTTATTGCTTTATATATAATTTGTGCAGTGAGAAAATGAACCAGATCTGTGAATTTTAGAATTTTTGATTTTAAGAATAGTGGATTTGTATGATCTCTGTAACCAGTTTTATGGATTATCCTTAAGGCCCTTTTTTGTAATATAAAGATTGATGATAGCGAACATTTGTAAGTATTGCCCCAAACCTCTGCACAGTAATTCAAATACGGTGCAATCAGGGAACAATAGAGAATGTGGAGTGCTTTGTGGTCCAGAATGTGTTTTACTTTACTCAAGATTGAGACACTTCTTGAAATTTTGTTATGTATATGATTTATATGAGACTTCCAGTTTAATTTATCATCTATAATCACACCAAGAAACTTATGTTCAAGTACTCTTTCAATTTCCACACCATCTACATGAATCTGCACTTGTGCATTTCTAAGGGAATTCCCAAATAAGATAATTTTAGTTTGAGTCTAAGGTTTATTTTTTAGCACCTGGCGGCTCTTTTTTGCTTCTCATCGGTAAATAATCTGCTCTTTCACGTGATTCAGTTTATTTTGAAAAGTCTCAACAGGATCTTGATCTTTATTCTGAAAGGTTTATGTGGAAAATAAACAAGCGGACACCAATGGTTTTATCGTTGTTGTTGCTAACAACAACGCATAAAAACAGGCGCTTGTCCGACCGTACTGTGGTTATATTAAATATAAGAGAAAGAGAGAACTTTAAGAAATTAATATAGCCACTACAGTGACCATCAAAATGATGAAAAAATATTGCCGTAAACAGTTTATTTTGCGACACCACGAAAGAAACGATAGCGTAAAATGAAACGATAGACGTTTTTATATCGTCATCCGATATATATCGTTATATCGAACAGCCCTAGGACAGAGTGAATGAAAATAAAAACTGAAATTTAAGTTCCTTTCCTTAATACAGGGTATTATTTTCAACAATAGATTTAACAGTCCTGCCCATTAGAGATCAGACTGTGCTACATGAAGCCCATTAACTAAAATCTGTTTTAGCCTACCTGGTTTATATTAAAATATAAGTTTGACTGCTTTAAAAGGACTTTTAGTTTAATACAGGGTGACTCTTATATTGAAAATCTGCTTGAAAACCCCAAAAACATACTGTGCTTACCTGACAATAATCTTGCCAGAGCTACCCGTGGACCTGAAACAAATAGAAAAAAAAATAGAGTGACTAGCCTGTATATCAGTGTGTCGTCTTTCAAAAAAAAAAAATATATATATTTCATTTAATCCAGTCCGATTTAAAAAAAAAAAGTTATATTTTTTTAATCCTTTTTATGCTGCTCGTGATTTTTTCTTTATTTCTTACTGTCACCCGTTCTCTCCACCCTCTTGTTTGTGAGGACACAGGTAGTCATGTAAACCTGCAGAGGAGCTGCATCACCCACTTGCCTGACAAATATAGCAACACTATTTTTTTCTTAGAAGAGAGAGAAAGGGAGAAAAAAAAAAGCTTATTTAATTTAAAACCAGACCTCCAGCTTTGAAAATCAACACAGCTGCGACCACAACCTACACTGGACTTCAGTGTTAAATATTATTTATTTGTACTACAGGTGGTGCAAAATAAATAAGCAATTACAAGAAAAAAAAATCAGATTTCCCAAATAAAAGCTGTCAGTTAGTTATAAGAGTTAGTTTTGATGTCAGATTTTCTAAATAAAAGTTATTTCCCAGATGTCTGACTTCATTACCATCATACTTCAACTTTTATAGCCAAACTATTTAGCTACCATTCTTTTGCAACAAGCATTAAAGCCCAACAACACCACCGGATTTCCAGAAAGCCTAGTTCTGATTGCTGCAACCTTACTGCACAAGGATTCCTTAGAAACTAACAACCCTGTGGGAACTTCTCACTGGGCTTTACACCATGATTTAAGCATTAAAAAGTTTTTTCTAGTACTGGACTGTACATCCCTATTTTATAGGGAAGCAGGATGAAGAAAAAAACCCACATTGTGGCTGGGATGAATTCATTGCGATTTGTTCTTGGAAGCATTACAACGCTACCAGTTCATCTATATTTTAGTGTAATGCTTGTCCGAGGGTTAAACAGCACCAGAGTTGTTAGTTTAAGCTTAGGAAAGCTAATGTTAGATCGAAGCAGTGCTACTGAACCTGTAACCCTTAAGGTTAACAAAATCACACAGTCCACGGGTGTTTTAATAGCCATCTCACACAGAAATGTCACCTCTTGGTTAATGCTAAGTGGACTGAGGTGCATTACAGACACATCTCAGTCTCCAGGGAGTGAGTGCATCATCAAACCTGAATGTGTGTCAAAATGACAGATAACTTTAAAGACATTAACAATTAAACACATTAGAGGGAGCTAATAATAATAATTCATCCTTAAGTTTATGATAAATAATTGTTGGCGGATGGGTTAAAAAGCTTTGTTTAATCAAACAGGGGCAGAAGGTGACGGCCCTTAGTTGGAAGCAGGCTTGTTTTAGAGTCCGATTTTTTAAATCTAATGCCCCAGTTCAATCAGTGCATTGAATGAAGCCTCGCTCAGATTCCCTCATATTTGCCCTCTTAAAGTCATGACATTATGACTGCAGGCCATCATATTTCAAAAGCGAGGGGATTTCCCCTTTAAATGCTTCGACAGGGGGGATTTATACACTTTGGGAGGGATCAGGGTCAGTTTGAGCGCGCTGTGTTGGGGGGATAAGCTGAGTGAGCTCAAGACTGGAGGTCCGAATAACCGATTAGTAACGTGCAGGTCACTGGTTTGAGTCCCTGTTCAGATGAAGGCACTTCCTGTCTTTGTGATCAAGTTTCTGAATATTATCCCTTTTTCTCCAGAGTGTGATCCTAGGTGTCTTAAGTAGATTTAGATGTCTGCACTCTGTCAACTTCACATCTTTTAAGTCTCATAGAAACATGGAAGGAAAGCACATCAGACGTTGTCCACATTGGATGTCAATTCATCTTTGGAGCAATTTGGACCAGTCCGGTGCAATGCTTTTAATTGTTTTGGGTATTTTCCCACATTATAAATGGCTGAAATGAATCTCAAACACATCAACACTTGGTCCAATGACAATTCAGCTATTTATTGAGTTTAAATAAAAAGCTCCTTACTCATAGTCAGACTGCAAACAGTGACTGAAACACAGAAAAGGACATCCAGACTTATGTGTGATTTTTCTTTTATGTGGATACCGACGGGCTATGGTAGTAGCTAAGGATTTTGGGAAGTGGCGACCCTGAAATTTGATCATGAGGACAGGTTGACTTTCCATGCTTTTTATTTACAGAAAGATAAATAAAACACAGCCCAATAAAACCTCTGATATGCCACAATAAAAGCTGCTTCAAATCAAAATCCCTAGTGTTTCAGTGGACACCAGCAATACAGTTTATTGAAACGCGCATGCTTTTATTGTGAAACATTTTCTTGTGTATTAAATATATTACAAACGAATTAACCAATTACCTTATAATGTACATGTTTGCAGACTTGCTAAAGAAAACAAGCCCCTTGCTGTGTGTAGCTGAATAAACACTTTCATCAGAGAAGGGTGTGAGCTTTTTCCTCTTCCCTACAAGGCTGCCAGATCATTGTAACAAATCCTCCGACAGGGAACAATATTTTAATTTAAAAAATTTTCCCCATACATTTCCCACTAATGAATATTGCAATAAGACTTGCTGCTAAGGCTAAGAAGCAAACAAAGCCAAATCCAGCTTGTTACTGGCTGACTCTTTATATAGTTACATGTGCTCCCTCAGAACTATAAAATACAAGCATATGTGCTCCATTTGAATAATGGCTGTCTGTGTACATCAGTATTCATGCTTTCAGTGCATATCTGGTATCTGTACTGCTCGAAAACCCACAAATGCTACTGGAATCAGAATAAGATGCCAGCAGCTGCCTGCTTTAGGTTATCAGGCATTACAAGCTGAAATCAGGGCTTGTGCATATCCAACCTGTTCATATATCAGAATAACAATGATTAGGCAGCTATTGTTTTGTTACTGCTGCGGGAAAACACAAGGTCAGAAAATCAGAGATCTCAATTTAGTTAAAGGCAACAGGGGCAAAAAAAAAAAAACAACAACTAAAAAACCCCATCCCTTGCCGAGGCTTTTTTCCCAGGATTTTATGATCTGTACATGTTGACAAAAGAATCAGCAAACACTGGTTACCCTGAGCGAAGTGAGCCTCTGCATCTCTTATATAACCGACAGGAAAGCACAATAAAGACTATGCGACTGCCCCAGCTCGGTCCCGCTCAAGTGTAACGGCACAGTGAACCGGCCTTGTGCACACGCTGCATCATCTCCAGCTGCTGATGATTCATATCAGCACTGAGCTTTGCTGTTAAAAGCACTGTGTGGGTATGGACATTCATTTATTTCTTTTTCATTGCACCTTCTCACATTAACAAGCCATATTTTTATCCGCACCTTGTGCATGAAAGCACTGCTGGTCAGCTTCCTGTGATAATTAACCAAAGTAAAGCGCCTTTCCTGTGCTAACACTGTCAGTTCAGCTGTGAGACACACTTACTATTTAAAATGGTAAACAGAGCTGTGTGACTGGAAGCTACAATGTTATTAGAAAAAGTTAACACTGTTTCCAAAGTAAGTAGTGTCAAAGGGGCAATACGGATTATCTCTATAGACCAATTCACCATGTTAGCTATAAGACGCCTTATGAAATCAGTCCTTGAGTCACTTCTATATTATTTTAAATTCCTCTACAAAAGCAGTCCCCAGCAAACCAGGACGAGAAGTGTCAAAGTGAAAAAGTTTTGCTCTACAGCCAGAAATGTGAAAGGGGATGAGGGCTGTCTTACAGCAATCCTGCAGAAGGAAGTAATTCACCCGTATAGACACTATTTACCCCATAAAACAACCAAATGGAAACCATAACTTAGCCTCATGTCTGGACAATGTTGACATCAAATTTCACGAGTTCTCTCAAGCGCCATATTATCTCATTTACTGCTTTTCGCTAGCTGCCAGAATACACGTACACAGGGTTATTTTGCCCGCATGTCATGTTTCAAACATTTGCCTCAGTGACCTTTCAATAAACCGCATCACTGTATTATTGCGTGGCTGTACTTCAAGTCTACCTGTTAAAATCCTCAAACGATAAATGGCACAGGTTGAAACACCGCCAATTTTTTTGTGAAAAACAGACTACTGAACAGCCGACAGTGCAACACAAATCGGCTGCTCAGACCCACAGACAAGACCCAAAGATTAGCTGACTGCAGCTCAAGTTTAAGCTGATGGTTGTGTCAGTCACACTACAGAAAAACAACCAAGCTCTGTTCACTTTTATACGCTGTTGGCTGTGCTTAACCTCTTGACTCTTTTTTTAGAGCGCACACTGAAGTTTTTCACTCTCAGACAGCTCGGTTCACCTCTAGTCTCTGTAACCCACAGGACACATGCTAACCACTGGGCCTATCATGTGCATTTCTGCTTTTATCTTAACCATACATACTGCTTCTAGCGTGTATTGTTATGCATCATGCAAATGCAGGAAACCTGCTGATTTGCCTTATTTGCACGTGAAACTCAGCTGGCCAATTGAGATGATCCCGATCACATACATTTGCCTTAAAATGTGTGACACTTCAGTGTTGCCTGCCTCATTGGAAAATGCATAATCTGAACCTTTGAGAGTTTGCTGGAGTCAGCTGTGAAACAAATGTAGAAAGCAGGTATGCCCTTTATAAGTGTTAAAAATGTATGAGGATGATGTGGTTTAGCGGGTTACATCAATACCAAGTTAATGTCTCCACAACACGAAGTCTTAAGCAATTATTTACATGTACGTTCAGATTTGGAGTTATACTCCCGCAGTCTTGATCTCAAGTCAAATGACCAAGTCATGGTTGAAATAGTGACAAAAAAAGCCAGCCCAACTTATAAAAACACAAGATGATGCATTCACTCCTGAGCATTTAAGAAAATCATGACTGTACTATTTGGAAACTCCTAATATAAATAAACATTTGCCCAGGGAACAAACCTCGACACGACCGATAAAAAGCACGCCCTGTTTGGTGTGCCAATTGTTTTCTAGGTGGGAGGTTTCTCCTTTGGGTCGAGGCAGACAATAAAGTGTT
Source organism: Haplochromis burtoni (assembly GCF_018398535.1). Taxonomy (NCBI): domain Eukaryota; kingdom Metazoa; phylum Chordata; class Actinopteri; order Cichliformes; family Cichlidae; genus Haplochromis; species Haplochromis burtoni. The sequence continues at coordinate 844,389 of NW_024582543.1, forward strand.
TATTCATGAGGCTGAACTGATAGTCTGAACTGAATATCAGGATCACAAGACCGGGATTAAAGCAAACCACAAGACGCATTTGGCCTTTCCCTGCTTAAATGGACATCTAAACAGCACCTTAGAAGCTCTGCATTTGAAACAAAAGTCGAACACACTTACAGCAGAGACAAATAATAATTTTTTTTTACCTGTTTGGATTTCTATGACCTTCCAGGTGTATTTTATAATTATTCACTGTCACCAGGGGGCAGCATTTTACCAGTGGATGTGCTCAGGTACTTTCAAACAAGAGCTGCTGTTTAACTGTTGGCATTTCTTTTTAGGTACTGCTGTTTCCTTTGTGCCAGGCTGCAATTATAAAAAGCCTCACTAAAGGTTACACTGACTCACTAAACCATCTTCGAGTTTAAAATGGTATTACACAAAAGTATAGCACAGCACTAGTTCTTATTAAGTGGGCATCTCTTCAACACAATACACACAAGTCAAAGTGATTGTTCCTAAACATCAGTTGATAATCTCTTACTTTGGGTGGTTTTTACAGATATGAAACAATATTGTGTTAAAATGGAGAGTAGTTTTAAACAAAAAAATGCATTTCTTTGTTTAGGGATTTGATTGTTTCTTTTTCCCTTTTCAAATGTTACAGTGTGTCCTGTGCAGGGGTGCCATGATATTTAAAACAAATACTGCCATGATGTTAATAATAGACATAAATCAGGGTTCCTTTCGCTCAAAATGAGCTTTTGGCAGTGACTTTTGATATTGATCAGGGCGCATGTAGTTAAGGCAAAAAGCCTGTGTTACCTGATTTAACAAACCTTTTCCTTTTATTGTATTTAAACTTAAATCAACTAAACTCAGCTTTAGAAAACTGATTTGCAACACACAATCCCCGTCTTTTGTGGACTCTAAAATATATATAATTATCTAAGAAAGGTGTTTTTCTGGCTACACTCCCTTACCCTACCTCCCTGCACTAATGTGCTGCAGATTTGTAGTGCAAGCAATTTGTCAAAATAAGACAAAACATCCAATAAATAAAGTTAAACTGAATTTTTCTATACAGATGTTTTTTTGACCACTATATTCATATAGTGGCACCACTAGCCCTGAGTATTAGCTTACGAGCTTATGTTGCCACAGAGACATGACGCATTACCCTTTAATCTCTATTCATCAACTAAGAAGTTTCCTTCAGACAGCTTTATCGTTTTAGTCATCACACTGGTGTGTAGTGCGATGTGCCTGGGCTTGCAGCTCTATGATGTGAGACAGGTTTAGTGATGCAGGAGCATGAATCTCTGACATGCATTTCAAATTGAGGCTTCACGGCGGAAGCGGAGACCAACCCTGGAATGTAGTGAAGCCTAAATACACCTACATTGTTTACAAAGCTTTGGATTGAGCCAAGATATCGTTTCCACCTTGCGTAAGCACAATTAAGTGAATAAATGATTATGAGCTGTATCAAAAGGTCAAAACTAGACGGCTGACTCGAAGCGACCTTGTTTATTTTGACAACAACACACAGCCTTACTTGATTTTCAGGTGAAATAAATTATAATTTCGTTTAGAGATTTCAAACTGGTGGGCATTACTTTAAAAGATTAAACATAACAAGAGTGCCAGCAGCAGCAGTAAAGGGGTCCTCCCCGCTGTCCAGCAGCAGCAGCAGGAACACGGGTTAAAAAGTACCGGAGTCCCCGGCTTGTGGAGCAGGCCTCCCCGGTGAACCTGCCGCCCCCTGCCTCCAGCTCTAATCCGTTTCTCCCACTTTCTAGCAGAGCCCGGGGGGGAATACATGCACAAGAAAAACAACTCGGAGAGGCTATTTACCTGCCCGTGGTGGGTCCGTTAGGGTGAGGACGAAGAGAAAAGAGAAGAGGACGAAACTGCTGCTGTCAGCTTTCGGCAACATTTATCCTCCATTCATAGTAACTCCTCTATCCAGAAATGTAAGATATATTCCGAGGATCTGCACCGCCGCCGCCCTTTCCGAAACTACACCGCGAAAAGCTGAACGCAATTTGTGCCCATTTTCACGCAGTCGGAGCGGCAGCTGAGGGAAGAAAACAGCGTGTGCACAAGCATAGTCGTACCGCTCAGCGACCAGGGTCGTGCTTCCGAGGGGCTAACGTTAGCTAGCTGAGCCGCTCTGCCGTTAACGTCCCGTCCCGCTGCTCGGTGCCGAGCGACTCTCATCCAAGATGGCCGCGGCCTCCCATCACAACAATCCCAAACATGCAGCGCGCACACACAGGCCATCAGCTGGAGGAGCCAGGGGCGGGGCTTACTGCGCGCGTGCGCGTGTGTTTGTGTGTGTGCTGAGGCCATTCAACTCTAAATATCGCTAGTTAAATAATTTCTTTGACTCAAGATAAAACTAAAAAGGCACAAGATGTACATCATACTATTATTATTATTATTATTATTATCATCTCTGGGAAATAATAATATTTAACGTGAGAAAAGGGTTTTAAGACTAATGTATCGAATAAAACGTTCTAAATATAACTGTTATTCTTGTAAATTTAACTGATTGTATTTAGTATTGTCTTTTCTATTTTGTTGTAAATGTATTTAAAACAGTCAGTTCAGTTTAAAGCTGAAAATATTTACTTTCAGATAATTTGCACATATTTCAAGCTGTGTGCACATTTTGTTTTCTTTTTAGAACTTTTTTTTTTTTAAAGAAAATTAAACTTTAGATAATTTATCCTGCAAAGTTATACAAACCTATGTCAATTCTGAAAGACTTTAAACCAAATAGTATTTTTCAATAAAAAATTAAGGAAAAAAGCAGCTGAGAAAGAGTATAGTTTAACCCAACAACACTAAATCGTGCCAGACATTTGGAACATGTCTAGATGAAGTTTGTGGAATGTGGATGACAAACCTTGTCCTAAAGCTATTATGAATCTTACTTAAGTTTCCATTCAACCCCTCCAGCCGGTTGGGGCAGATGGCTACCTCTCCCTGAGCCTGATCCAAACAGAGGTCACTTCCTGGTAAACTGGAGTTTTCCCACAATCATCTAGTGCTTGCTCACAGGGGATCATCTGACTGTTGAGGTTTTCTCCAAAACTACTGCAGGGTTTTTACCGTAAAGCACCTTGAGGCAACTGTTGTGTTTTGGCGCTATATAAATAAACTTGAATTGAACTGAAGAAGCTTACATTTAAAATAAATCACATTGTTTGTGCACTAGAAGACTTAATGATCAGTGTAATTATTCTTTCAGACAACACAGACAGTGAATGCAATCTCTTCCCACTTTAATACAACATAATTTAGAGTCAGTAGCTTATTAAAAAGGAGTAAATTCAGCTGAAACAATAATGATGTTTTATTATTCACCCTTACCTCCATCAAAAAATGATGGAGGTAAGGGGAAACAGGTGAGACCTTCGTACAAAAATAGCTGTGTTGTCAGATGACACCTACTTATGGAAGCTCCTTTCCACTACTGAACAAAAAACCAAAAACTTTTTTTTGCCATCTGTAATCAAAACTTTGAGATAGCAACTTAAAATGTTGACAAGCTTTCATAACTACTTGACTGAAGTTTCGTATTGGCTTTATTTATTTTAAATGTAAATATTGTCTCTGCCATGTCTTAGTGCTGTCCTGCACAAGAAAGGAATCTCTAACATTGGAAAAATATATATATTTTTTTTAGTCAGGCCAATCATTCTTTAAATGGACATATGGACACGAAAAGTGTGTGGCAACTCTACACAAGCACCTTTTTCTTTGAGATAAAACATACCTTAGATCAAATAAAATGTTAACTTTAACTAGGATGCACACAACTGACAGGGTGACACTTTAAATCTGTGGCAAGTTTAAAAAAAAAAAAAAAAAAAAAGGGGCCTCTTTACCATCAGTTCTGACAGCAAACCAGACTGAAGGCAAACTGGAGCATTTGAAAACATAAAAGCATGACAGGTCTTTTTATTTGGACCCTGACCCAACTCCTTTAGCACCAACAGATGGGAGAACAAAGCTATACGGCTGACAATTCATTATCTGATTGCAAACACAGATTTTAGCCCCAAAAAGTATATTTTACATTTAGAAAGTTTAGGAAAGGGTTCTACATCTTTATGATGGTGAGAGCAGGCTCAAGCTTTAATAAAACACATTTTCTTCTCCCATTTGGAAACACGGCAGCCGGAGATTCCTGTCCTGATTAATTCCTGTGAAGCAGAGAAACTCTGAAATGTCATCTCATTTATCTGTGAATTTTTTGGGAAAAATGTTCAATGACAATACAAATGATTTAAAATATGCAAATATTGTCTGTTGAGAATGTCAGTCTGTTAGAGTAGCAGGAGCTGTTTAAAAAAAACAAAAAAAAAAACAAAACAAAATCCCTTGTATGCGAGATAAAGACAGTAAAATCAAAATAGAATTCAGACATTCAAATTATTTCTCTTGGACCTACAATGACCTTTGTTGCATTTTAGTGCATAAAGTTTTTATAGTCTCTACTCCACCATTTATTTCTTTTTCCAGTCCTCCAGCAAAATGATGTGCTCTTTAATGTATATGTTAAGTCTTTTTTTTGTACAATCCAAGCAGAGAGGTGCTGCTCTTAGAAAAAGTCCGATGCTTTCCGTCTTTTGGGAAGCTGCAGCAGATTGTCTGTGAGCGACGTGACGTCCTGAGAAATTGGAGTCTTTGCTTTGTTTGGCGTTGGCGTTCCCGAAGGAGTCGCCGGGCCCCCGAAGGGAGACTTGCATGCAGCGAGTCTGTGTGAGGGTGATGGGGTGTAACTTGCTCGCAGTGCTTTGTCTGTGTATTTGCTGGAAGTCCGATTTACGAGCCGCTGCAGGGCAGGCGAAAGGGCCGGGCTCAAACCTTTAGGCGTCAGGCTGCAAGACAAAGAATATAATGTTAGTTTCATTTCTTCAAGACTTCACAACTTTAATTCTGGTAGAAATGAAATGACAGACGCAGTGAGCATCAATACCTTGCAAGGTTCTCTGTGACTTTTCGTAACGCTTCCTGTTTCTTTGCACGGTTCTTAGCGGCAGCCTCGTTGGCCATCTTTAAACCAAGCCTTTCTCGTCTCCCTGGTTCTGGGATCTTTAACAAAAGGTAATTAAAGTCAACTATTTTACTTAAACAATTACAAATTAACCATCAATCCACCTTTAAATTCTCAGCACCTTAAAAGAAGGTCCATGATTCCTCTCAACATATGGGGTGTCTGATCCATCCAGACGAAATGGTGTGCTCTCGATCTCACCCCAGGTCATCAGAGGTGACTCGGCTACACCTGAAAGGACAAATGCATTAAGAGATCTAGTGCCAAAGCAGCTCCAAGCTGATTGTGGAAACAGATACTTTGGTATTCATGTTTTATCTGCTGTCTATCAAATACCACAATTGCTAACAATGAGAGGGGGGGGGGCTTGATTTTTGGCAGCAGGCGAAGCGAACAGACGAAACGTAGTCACATCACGTCTTTGATAAGGAAACAGTTCGATGTGGTAAACTTTTAATTCTTTAGCTGCCCCAGTCAGATAATGGAACAGGTCTGTTCTATGCAAAGCACAATAATAAGATTACTCACCAGGTGCAGGTGAAGGAGTTTTTACGTAACCATATCCATTCATTGATGGGGATTCATGTGGGATAAGCTCTTTCCCATCAGGACCTACTTTACCCTGTTTGAACTACAGAAACAACACAACACATGTTCTGCATCATCAAGAAATCCACTTTTTTGCCTCCCCTACCTCCATTTGAACAGACTGGCAGGCAGTGCAAGCACTTCATTCAGAAATAAGTGGCACATAAAGGCAACGACAGTCATTGTTTTAAATACAGTATCACATTAACAACACCTACCTGTGCATTGAGAGCTGCTGCCTGCTGAATCTGGCTCTTGTTGAGAGCTTTGCTGAATGGGTCTCCAACAAAGCGAGTGTTCTTGTGAACCACCTCCCTTGGTTTCTTGAAGATGGCATCATCATCTTTAACACCTGATTTTAAAAAAGGAAGAAAATAATAATAATTGTAGAACAAAATAAAAATCTCACTCACTGACACACACAAGTGAATTTAGCCAATTTTGCAAATTCACACGACTATCGACGCTCGAGCCTCCTACCCTCTGGATAATACATCAAGGCATTCTTGGCTTTGTACTCCCAGGTCTCCAGTCCAGCTTTGGTGCATTCGAGTGCTGCCTTCTCTACTGATGGTAAGGCAAGGTTCTGCTCATGACGCTGGAAAACAATCACAAGCTTTTATAAATGATTTGAATGCAGCCAAGAGGTAGGATCTATTAACACTCACCTAAGTCTATTTGGTGACTCAGTTTAGCATGTTTTAGGTGAGTGGTTTACTACTCAGGGGCAGGGATAGCTCAGTAGGTAGAGTGGTGGCCCCATGATCGGAAGGTCGGGGGTTCGACTCCACTGAACGGCTACCATGAGGTACCCCTGAGCAAGGTACCGTCCCTACACACTGCTCCCCGGGCGCTGCACTCGTGGCTGCCCACTGCTTCACTGGGTGAATGGGTTAAATGCAGAGGAACTATTTCCCTATGGGGACTAACTTTACACTTTACACTTTTACTTTACTCGACAAGCCTGTTGCTCTTATTTTGAAAGACTGTGAAACAAAGACTCCTGTTAGGAGTCTATCTTTAGAATAAGGGACTCATACTCATCCTCTTCAACTCCAAACTCTTCTCAAAAGTTACACTACGTCACACTAGCTTTACCTGGTGGAGTGACTAAAGTTTATTTACATTTATTTTGTCTTTTGGTTTTTTGTTTTTTTTTAAGGAGTTCTGCACAAGACTGTCTTGGTAAAAATCTTTATAAAAGCAATCTTCTGTTTGTACAGTAGCATCTGGGAAATAGCTTCGTGTTCTTGTTTATTGGCAGCTGACAAAGCTTCTGGGTGCACTAATGTCACCTTCTGGTGGCACAAGTCTATTACGACATACCAGACATGAGTTTCTTTTTTCTTTTTTTTAAAAAGAATGGAAAATGCTGTTTATCCTTTAAGACAAGAAACAGCTGCACAAAGTATTTTTTTAAGCAATGTAACCGCTATTAAAGGGGGGAATAAATCCTGAGTATAATTTAATTAGTTAGTATATAATTAGTTAGTATATATACTAAGTGAATATATAATGCACCTCTACCAGAAGGAAGTGGTATTAATGGTCCTACAAACTGTTCGCTGACCACCATGCGATGAGCAAATAGAAGAAGCAACACATTAGCTTCCATTTGCTGGCAGATAAAAGGCGTGTGGCACATTCAGATGCGATGCTACTATATAAAACAGGGGAAACATGCAGAGCCAAAGAGGACTACAGCCTGAAAAACAAAACAAAAAAATCTGGTTCACCGCAAACTCCACCAGGTAAAGCTAGAGTGAGCAATCTCAAAAAAACTGTTTCTAGTTTTTGGTGAATAACAATTCTAGTTTAAATGGTCATCCCTAACATACGTGCTCCACACCGCCACAAATTATGAGTTTAAGTCTGTGGGAAACTAATGCAATGATTTAAATACTTTTACAAGTTTTTGCGATAAATTGACACTCGTGAACATATGAAAGCCCCAGAAAACAGATCAGCACACCTGCATTCACACAGCTAACCATCCATACCTGTTTGAATTCAGCTTCAGCCTCATACAACCAGGCATGCTTCAGTTTCTCCTTGTCTTTTGCCAGATCCATTATCTGTTCAAAGGATGCATTATCCTCACTGGTATTCTTAGCGAGGAAGCGGTCCAGGCTGGGCAGATTTTGTTCTTCTGTGTCGTCAGCCCTCTTCTCTAGAAAAAAAGAAAAAATACCAATAATTTCTCATAGTCGATCAATTTAGTGCCAAACATGTTAACCACTAATAAGAAACAGAATGGTATACAATATGGAAAAGCATGTAAATGTCAAAAGAAGGATTAACAGCGAGACGTGGATGTGAAGCTTTAACAAATTACACATTTACTGCATGTCGTTATGTGTTCATCACCCTGCTTACTTACCTCCATCTACAGCTTTAGCAGAATAAGTGGAAGCAGGGGATCCCAACTGGCCCACTGGTGTTTCAAAGCTAGCAGGCGTCACATCTTACACAAACAGAAGAGAAAGAAAAAATTTGAATGAGAAAAAAAACACCTGTTGAATTCAAGTATTTTATCATTAACAAGTATTTTACTTGGAGAACACATAATGTCTTATTTAATTCCACTTCACTCACATGGTGCAGAAGACTGCGGTGTAGATTTTGTCAACGAAGATCCGTATCGGATGGAAATTTCTCTCATCCTCTCCAGGTCTCCATTTTCCTCTGCTTCAAGATATTCCTTCTGTGCCTGCAGCTTTGTCACATCTGGGAAAAAGTCCCTCTGGATAATTTTCTCTAAGCTCTGTCAACAAAAACAAAACACAAGCAGAAGGTTAATACAGAGGACATATTACCAGGAAATATGGGCTTATGGCACATAGAGATGTGTTCAGATGTTTACATACACTCATCATGGGCATGGATGTCATGGTAATTTTAGTCTTAATTATTTTTTTGAATAGTTTGTTTCCATGGTGCAATTACTGTACAGTACACGACTTTAATCAATTAAAAAATTAACAACAACAAAAAAACAAGAGTGTACACATTTGAATTCACTTTGGATTTTCTCTAATTCAAACAGGGTTAGATATATGTAAACAGGTTCAATATATACACACACTAAAATCTTTTGAGTGTTGCTAAAGGTTTAACAAAGCCAAAACAAGGGCAAGGACACAACAAGGACAAAACTTTGTGTAACTGATCACGACTGACAACAACTGGTATTTTCTCTTCACCAGCATAGAAAGGATTTGTTTGACTGTAGTCACTGGATTGACCAATACTCAGAACAATGGGATGGTCCAGTGAACACAATGAAGATCTAAGAATGAGAAGTTTAGATTTACACAAGTTGCAAAGATCTCTTGAATCCATTTCTAAACAACTGCAGATTACAAGATCATCATTTCAAATAACTGTACGTAAAAGATTAACAGATGTGTCACCACTTTGCAGAGGTCTTAAAGAAAATCCAAACTGTCAACCTCAGATGACAGGAAATTGGTTAGGCTGTTCAGGAACAACCCTGTAACCACCAAGGCATAAAACCTGCCATGAACTGAAAACTGCTGAAGAAAAAAAAAGTTTTTCCATTCACTGTGGACCAACTGGGAGCTGACCAAGAAAGAAGCCTCTGCTCTAAAATCGATACCTTTAAAAACTCGACTTAAACTTGTTGCTGCCCACATGGAGAAGCCAAATGCCTTCTGGAGAAAGGTTTTATGGTCAGAAGTGACAAAGTTTGAGCTCATTGGCCACAATGTCAAGAGTTACATTTGGAGGACTAAAGGTGAGGTTTCCAAACAGAAGTTACGAAGGTAATTATGGTTCTGTGAATTCCCAGAAGACTGCCAGTGACAATAAACAATGCAGCTATGTCTTCTTGTGCTCAGTGCAGGTTGAGATTTCATATAAACAAAGTCAACTGTGTGACCTGTAGGCTACCTACGCGTGTACACTATAACCCCCCCCCCCCCCCCCCCCCCCAGTATCCAATCTCTATAAATGTTCTTGCACTGCGATGCTCCAAGTGAACTGCATGACTGGCAGTTATCTGGGAGTTCACAGAACCGTGGTAACTTTTGTAACTTTAATTAGGTTTCTTTCCCTCCTGCCTACAGAAGTTGCAGTAAACAATGAAGATGACTTATACTAGCAGTGTCGTGAGGAAAAACTTACTGGTCAGCCAATGGCAGAATAGTTGAAGCTTGAGTGGGTCCTGAGACCAGATTAAGTCAGGTGACCCTAGCAAACGTGTAAGGCACTGCCCAGGATTCTGCTGCACAGATTTCCCCTCATGGAACACCTCGAATTACTGCCCAGGCAATGTTCCTGGTAGTGTGGCAACTAATATCTGAAGAGACTTTTTGTACATCTGTTTTACTGTGTCAACAATCCGGTGGGAAAGCTCTGTTTTGGCAGAGCTTTTCCCTTTTTCTTACCAATATAACATATAGCCCTGCTCTGAGCTTAAACTCTGAGTTGCCACAGTATACAGACACACAGGACCCCACTCACCAGACTGAGGAGTGTGGAGAACCAGATCCTTGATGGCCATCTAGGTCCTATCAAGAGACCCTGTGGTCTGACTGCCCCACTGTGTGAAACAGTAGCATTATTAAAAGACCCTCTGGATGGCATTGTGGCAATGGGCTGTGTGCTCCAACACAAGAAAATTTGTAAAACTTGTGGACTACGGTTAAAGCAACGTCTGTGCCAGGAACCAAATCAGTTTAAATGAACTCTAACAATTCTTCTAAGAAGAGTGATCCAATATCCAGCTAGATTTATTTAGGGCTTTTGATAGCTACTTAAGTGTCTCGTCGTGGTGCAACTGGTTAAACAATTTTTAACCAAATATTTTCGGGGTATAAGCATGCCATTACCATGCTATTCATGTAAATTTAGTAACTTAATCCTTACTTGAGCAATTTGCTATTGCACTTTCATATCGTGAAGTACTGTCATAACAAGCATCTTACTTTAAACCTATACGTAGATTTGATAAGTAAACACTTTTTCCACACTGACTGGATAATATTTGGAGCTGTTATACACTTCTATGTCTGTCCAGACTAGTACAATAAAGTCTTTAGTCTAAAGAAATGTAGCTGTGTTGTACATTACCTGCCTGCTAACTTACAGTTGTTAGCTAACACAGTCGCGCCTGTCTATGTCTGCTATTATTTACCTCAATGTATTCCTCCTCATCCAGGACGTTTCTCTTCAGCGTTCCCTTCTCCTTATCCTCTGGTTGCTGTTGAAGAGCCACTGTTGAGACCGCCAAAGGGACGAGAGTCCCGGACAGTGCTTTCCTCACGCTGGCGCTGCCCTCCATTGTGGTCCCTGTTAGCCTCCTAGCCAGATGGCTAAATAATCTTCTAATACAAATAGCGACGAAAATTAAGCTATTAGAGGGTGTTTCTTTCAGTGGGTTAACACCGTTTAAATAGTTAACCAACAACGTAAAAACCCGATACTTAAAAATGCCCAACGCCACCAACTCTAACACATTAGCTGACTTTTAGCCACCAGCGTACAAACAACGCACAGCCGAACGATTACGTCACCGGAAATTTACGGCTTCGCTAGAATTTTCCAAAATAAACCCTGAAAGCCAACAGCGGTTTGATAGTTCGCAGACCTTAACTTAAATAAAAATAATAATAAAAAAATAAAAAAATATTTATATATATAATTTTTAAAAAGGCTTTATATAGTTTTTGTTTCATGAAATACACTTACACTCCATTTACAGTACAGAAGACAAACTCTAGTGTCCTGTCTCACAGTGGCTTTACAAAAGCACAAGACCTTCACATGTGGAGTTTTTAGTGCCTAACAATTTAATAATTTTTTAATATATTTATTTACAGTGTAAACAATTAGTCAGAAGTGATTTAAACTTTTGAAACATTTTCATGCCTGTCATCACCAGAAACGAACAACATTTTGTGGGAAAATTGATATTAGACATACTAAACATATTAATGACTTCATTGTAATTTTCAGATATAGCAAACCATCCACTGAGCCATGTTGGACTCTTTGGCGGGCTAGCTCTGACCCCCTGGTCGTTTGTTTGACAAAGAAATGCTAAAGAAATCGATAAAGTAAGGCGTTAAAATTCTATTAAAATAAAAAAAAATAAAAAAATAAAAAATAAGTTAGCTGCGTTTTCTATTAGTGGCACAAAAAAGGCATTTCTTCTTTTCTTAAAAAAAATCCCCCGACAACTGTATTTTTTTCTCAAGGACACGTTTTTGTTTTTTTTAACAGTCTGTGCAAACTACAACAACCCATTTACAAATTCAAGGTTTTACTTACAGTAATAGTATCAATACATGCCAGGATTTTACATATATGGTTACATATAAGAATTATATGTTACATATAGGTATATGCAAATTATTTTGATTGGATCACACAGAGCCATGCAAACTTCTTTTTTTTTTTTCACTTTTTTTCTGTGTTTCCCACAACAAATGAAAGTCTTTTCTGACGTCTCCACTTGGCTCTTCTGTTTTTAAACCAAACCTGATTGACAGAAAAGAGGCAACATTGTTTAGCTGTCATTTTATTAAATTCAGTATCTACAGTAGTCTTTATTCACATTTACATTATTAGCAGACCATCATATTTAATAAAAACAATTATGTGATGCTGCAGTGTTACCTCCACTCTCTCTTCTCTTAAGTGAGTGCGCTGTGCGAGTTTCTCTCTTGTGTTCACATCTGGGTACTGGTTCTGCAGGAACAGCTCCTCCAGTGCGTCCAGCTGTTCCTCAGTGAAAATGGTCCGGTGACGCCGGGTTCGCCTCTGTTGACTGGGTGACTGCTCCTCCCTGTGAGTGTCTGCCAGCCTGCACGAATCTGAGAGGATTGCTGGGTTCCAGCCATACTGACAAGCTGCAGGGAGGAGGTCTGATTTAAGGTTGGGGGAGCAGAATCAAGCTCAACCACAGACAAAAGCGGAAGGTATGGTCCTACCTTCGTGGATGAAGTCAGGCTGGAGTATGTCAGCACAGTGGGAGCAGTAGCAGCAGCACAGGCAGGCATGATGAACCGCCTCTGTTTGGCCTCCAGCAGGACTCACTGTCTTCTCTTTTAAGCCAAGACCACTCGCTCCGTAGGACCGTTTATCTCCACTCCTGCTCGGATACTTCAGGATGTTCTCAATAGTAAAGGGGAACTTCTGCCTCTCCATCCTGATCAGTCCACCTCCAAAGAGGTTTCAGTGAAAGCTCAAAAGCAGTGGTGATCACAGGTTATTGTGACACACACACAGAGGACTTTTCGAGCCTCAGTTGCTCTTCTCCTTCTCCTTCTTCTCTTTACAGCAGCGTGTCAAGCCCTTATAGTGAAATTGGGAGGCCAAAAAAAAAGAAGTAAAACCATAATCCCCCCCTATGGACCAGACACATAAAAACGGTTGAAACTTAATTCCTTGCTAATCTGGGCAGTTTTGTGAAGAGGTTAGGGAGGACGGCAGATTCAGTTAATCTCGCCTCATTCCTTTCTTCAAAAGAAATCAGATTTCGCTGCATAAAATGAGAAGTGGAGAGCTCCTAAGATCCTTATTGTTAAGGTTTTAGAGGAAAGGGGATTTCTTGGTATTAGAAACCTGGATTTAAAGATGAGCGTTCTTGGTGTGGCCACAGACTTGTGTATGCTGAGTCTGAGGATTAGTTCTTCAAATTCACTTCATAATGTCGCTTCCACGTATAGCTCTGTCAACAAACGATCCTGCATAAATTGGTATATTTATTTACACAAGCTGGGGCTACACTGTCAACAACAATGCACACTTAAAGTGATTACAAAGTGATTAGGGCGCTGCAGATGATGGGGTGACTCATTTGGCCCGTGTATGTTTGCACACAGAGAGAGAAAATTCAGAGATATGGATCCATCCCAGTCGTTTGTATTCACGATCGTGCATCATGTGTCTTATCTTTGTGCTGCAGTCTTTTCAGTCTGACTTTTCTGACAATGTGCGCAGCTGAGGTAAAGCTATTACAGGTTAAATTCAGCCCCCCCACCACCACCACCTCCAACCCCGACAAATCCTGTGATTTCATACAAGGCAATACACCTTTTTTTTCCCCCTCCCAGAGAATTAATGGATTTCCACAATCTGTCCTAAGCTCCCTTTATAAGCGCTTTTTGAAAACAGATAACAATAAACACCATCTCATCCTTTTCACTCGGGTTTAATAGCATCCAGATTGTTGATGTATAGTTTGCGCAGAAAGTGAGATCCTTATCTGCAGTTATTGTGGTTCTCAATAGAAGGAATTGTACTATATCCATGTTGGTTCAAACAGTTCAAAATTCATTACTGGGGATTACAACAATAAAGATCCATTTTATTGTTGTAAGCAATATTTGGTACAAGGAGTAAAAGAGAAAAGAACCACAGCCGATGGGTGGCAGATGAATTCTTTTCCGCATTTTTAGGAGATTCAAAAATAGTATAAAACTCTTTGTCTTAAGGAAAAATCTTGCTTGATATGCTGGAATTTATTACACTGAATATCACATGAATTGTACAATGTATTTTTAAAAGTGCTTTATAAATAAAGTATGTTGGTATGGTATTATAAGGTAGTTGTGAATGAATAACTGTTCAAAATAATAATTTCATAATCATAATCATTAAAATGGACCTTGGCTCAGCACCTCTGTCAACATTCTTCTGATTGGCTGCCTCTACAATACACAGGTGGACAGGTTGACTATCTCCAGTGCAGAAGGTCTGCAGAAGTCTGGGGAGGATGTATCTACACAGCATCAGATAGTAGTCTGTAGGATGGAAATCAACAAGAGGAAGCGAGTGAAGGCAGAGGCAAGGATTAAATAGTGGAGGTTGAAAAAAGTAGAATGTTGTGCAGATAACAGATAACTGTTAAAATGCTGAAGGAAACTGGCAAGAAGGCTTTTGCTGTATCCTCTGGGCAGAAAAGCAAGAGACTTGGTTGTGAAAATACAGGAAAGTATTTAAAGGAAGGAGTTGGCAAAGAAAAAGTGGGATAATCGAAGAGATGAAGAGAGGAGGCAGGGGTACCAGGAGGCTAGGCGTATAGCAGCAAAGAGACAAGAAAAAGGCTTTCAAAGAGTTATATTTGAGGCTGGACGCTAAGGAAGAAGAAAAGGACTCATGAGAGATTGAACTGATGGTCAGGGTGATTAAGGACAGAGATGGAAATACACAAAAAAGTGAAGAGAGTGAAGGTGAAGAAGCAAAACATAATATGTGTGTCAGTGAGAGGAAGATGGGTGTAACAGTGAAGATGCAAGGAAGAGAGGTAGTGAAGGTGAAATATCAGGCTGTACCTGGGCTCAGTCATCCAAACCAGTGGACAGAGCACAACAGAGGTGAAGAAGAGAGCGCAGGAGGGTGGACCGAGAGGACACGAGTGTTAGGGGTGATTTGTGACGGAAGGATAACAGCAATAATGAAAGGATGATTAGACGACAGTGAGACCTGCTGTGATGTATGGTTCGGAGACGATGGCACTAACAATAAGACGGGAGGTGGATCTGAAGGTGGAAGAGCTGGATGCTAAGATTGTCAGTGGGAGTTATAGAGGCAAGGTTGAGATGGTTTGGAGATTTGGAGAGGAGAGATAGAGGAAAAGAGGAAAACCATAGAGCAGATTCATGGATGTAGTGAAGCAGGACATGCAGGGGGTTGGTGTGACAGAGGAGGAGGCTGGGGAGACGATGAGATGAAGGCAGATGAACCCTAAAGGGAGCAGCTGAAAGAAGAGAAGAAGACGACACTGTCTGTGTTTTATGAGAAGACTGAATAAATAAACTAATTGAGGCGGAGGGTGAATGAGACACTGTAATCATTATAATAACTTCTTTTTTGTTGTGTGACACTGCATTTGAAAGACAGAGCCTAGAAAATATTAGTTGCCACACAGAATGTTGATTTGCTTGGATGCTTCTGAGCGTGTGCGCTCTTTAGGGTTACGTGTCACAGTCTTATATTTTAAATGGCTATTCAGACAGAAAGCGCGTGGGCGGAAAAAATGAGAAGATTAAAGGACACAAATCAAATCAGTGCACATCAGACAGGAGACACTGGATTATAAATACACCCACACACGGACTGTTGATAAACGAGCAGGGAGCTGTGCAAGGCAGCAGAACGCTGACGTGTGAAAATGCTCAGCTTCTCTGCTTGGTGCTTGGTGTTTGGACCCAGGCCCAATACCTCCTGCAGAAACAGAGATTGAATCAGGGCGACCGGGGGATCACACCCTCCTACTCTTTCTGTTTCCTCCTGAACTTGTGCAGAAAAAAAAACTGTAGACATAATGCACCAACAGGGAGGAGGAATCTGGAGTACCACCCCATTGTTGCATAAAGTATTTTTTAATTGCATTGCACAATGTTCTTCTTTATTGTGTTTTTAAAAAATATATATTATATCTCCCCAAGGACCTGAAGTGGGATCTGGTGTTTAGTTTGTTTTGCTTCAAAATCATGGCGCAAGACTGAGCTTGCAAGAAAAAGATGGAATCAAAAAGGGAGTAACAGGGGAAAATTGCGCAATTTCTTTCTTTGGTCTGCTTTTTTCATTCTGCAGCTCAGGTTATAGAGACTCGCTTCCTCTTCACACTCATATTTACAATTTTATTCATTTCCCAAAAAATAAATAACAGCTAAACAGACAAAAAACACATTAAACAAATTAAAGATTCAATTTGTATCATTTTCATTTCATTTCACTGACAGCTCAAATGCACACATAAACAAAGACTTCAAGAGGTTTGTGCAGATGTTCTGCTCTTTATCACCTTTTTAATTTTTTTTTTTTTAAAGGAGTGCACACTTCACTGTGGATTGATCGACACAGGCCCTTAAAAGGCCTTTTCAAGCTTTTTCCAGTCACTTCTGAGGACCTGTGAAAGCTGTTGTGTTAGATGTGCACTTTGAATTTAATCATACTCTGTGTGCGTTCATGTAGGGGGAGGGACGCCCCTCCAGCCCATGCTTCCAGTTTCACCTCTTACATTTGCGACACTTGACTTCAGCAGTTGGAGAAATCTGTAGCACAGGGGTTTTGCTTCACTTAATTTTTTTTTTTTAGCCCTGCACCTTAATTGATTACTCATGTACTCAATAAAGACATGAGAATAAAAGCACTGAGTACATTATTGATTGTGTTTGTCTATAACTGTGACTTAGATGAAGATCCGACAACGTTCAGTAATAAATGCAGAAATCCTGTAGGTTATATACCAGGGTTTCCTTACCTTTTTGACTTTTGACTCCTTAAAATGAAATAAAGTCTACTTGAGACCCCCAATCACAGGTTAACCTGCAGAGATGCCTCAGTATGGTGATGACATTAAGGAAAGCCTAGGGTGCCAAAATAACTTAAGTAAGTACATCATTAAATAATGAATGAAATGTGTCTTTAATTAATAAAATATTAGGTGATTAGCTCCCAACAAACTAAACAAAGGGCACTTCTAATCTCCCACGCTAATCTGAAATCCATGTATGTATGACTTAAAACATAAATACACATAAATCCTACATGTACAGTTTTACAGTATATTTGAATGCAACTTTTCCAGCTAGGTAAATATTGTAACCCAGAAATTAAGCTAACAAAAGCTCCGAGGACTGCCTTCCCACAGAGTCAGCCGGCATCTTTCCTGCCTTTATTGTAGCTGCATTTTCTTTTCTTTGTGGAAGTAGCTTGTTGCTTTGTACTGTGTCAACATTTCCTCTCTTGGGAGCCGTTTAGGTGCAGGAAAAGTGGCGAATGTTAACATGCACTTGACCCACAATGGCAGTCTTTTGTGCTTTCTTCATAACCACTTTAGAAAAGTGTGTGCCCTGCAGTGTTGACTTCTGAATACTAGAGGTAGTCTTCATGTGGTAAACTGTCTTAACTAGATTGTTGATTTGCGTATCTGTGGTTTTGCATATTTTTCTCTTCCTGGTGTTGTGCTTTTCTAATTATGTTCTATCATTTTATTATATTCTCTTCCCTTTTCTTTTTTCTTCCAGACTTTTCCCCCAATGTGCCAGCTTTGATATTGTTATAATACACATTAACCAAGTAATAATAATAATAATAATAATGACAATTTATATATATATATATATATTAGGGGTGCAACGATACACAAAATTCACGGTTCGGTT